>NW_028327721.1:0-193349 GCF_031878675.1 Megascapheus bottae
CTTCGCACACCTCCATTCTGACATCACACACCTCCATTCTATGACTTCACAAACCTCCATTCTGTGACTTCACACATACATTTTGACTTCACACACCTCCAATATATGACTTCAAACACCTCAATTCTGTGACTTCACACAGCTCCATTCTATGACTTCATAACGTCCATTCTGTGACTTCACACACCTCCATTTTATGACTTCACACACTTCCATTCTATGACTTCACACACCTCCATTCTGTGACTTTACACACCTCCATTCTAAGTTGACACACCTCAATTCTTGGACTTCACACACCTCCAATCTGTGACTTCCTCCACCTCCATTCTGTGATTTCACACACCTCCATTCTATGACTTCACACACCTCCATTCTATGACTTCACACACGTCCATTCTGTGACTTCACACACCTCCATTCTATGACTTCACACACCTCCATTGTGACTACACACACTACCATTCTATGAGTTCACACACCTCCATTCTGACTTCACACACCTCCATTCTATGACTTCACAGACCTCCATTCTATGACTTCAGACACCTCCTTTCTATGACATCACCCAACTCCATTCTATGACTTCACACCTCCATTCTGACTTCACACACCTCCATTCTGTGACTTCACACACCTCCATTATATGACTTCACACACCTCCATTCTATGACTTCACACACCTCCATTCTATGCCTTCACACACCTCCATTCTGTGACTTCACACACCTCCATTCTATGCCTTCACACACCTTCATTCTTACTTCACAAACATATATTCTATGACTTCACACACTTCCATTCTTTGACTTCACACACCTCCATTCTATGTCTTCACACACCTCCATTCTTTGACTTCACACACCTAAATTCTGAGTTGACACATCTCCATTCTGTGACTTCACACACCTCCATTCTGACTTCACACATCTCCATTCTATGACTTCACACACCTTCATTTTTACTTTACAAACATCCATTCTATAACTTCACACACCTCCATTCTATGACTTCACACACCTCTATTCAGTGACTTCACACACCTCCATTCTGTGACTTCACACACCTCCATTCTATGACTTCACACACTTCCATTGTGACGTCACACACCTCCATTCTATGAGTTCACACACCTCCAATCTGACTTCACACACCTCCATTCTATGACTTCACACACCTCCATTCTGAATTCACACAGCTCCATTCTGTGCCTTCACAAAACTCTATTCTATGATTTCACACAACTCCATACTATGACTTCACACAACTCCATCTATGACTTCACACACCTCCATTCTAACTTCACACACCTCTATTCTATGACTTCGCACACCTCCATTCTGACATCACACACCTCCATTCTATGAATTCAAGACCTCGAATCTGTGATTTCACTCACATGCACATTCTATGACTTCACACACTTCCATTGTTACGTCACACACCTCCATTCTATGAGTTCACACACCTCAATTCTGACTTCACACACCTTCTTTCTGTGACTTCACACACCTCCATTCAATGACTTGACACACCTACATTCTTTGACTTCACACACCTCAAATCTGACATCACACAACTCCATTCTATGATTTCACAGACCTCGAATCTGTGACTTCACTCACCTGCACTCTATGACTTCCCACTCCTCCATTCTATGACTTCCCACACCTACTTTCTATGAATTTACCCACCTCCAATTTATGACTACACACCTCCATTCTGACTTCACACACCTCCATTCTGTGACTTCACACACCTCCATTCTATAACTTCACACACCTCCATTCTATGACTTCACACACCTCCATTCTATGACTTCACACACCTCCATTCTGAGTTCACACACCTCCATTTTGTGACTTCACACACCTCCATTCTGACTTCACACACCTCCAATATAAGACTTCACACACCTCCATTCTGTGACTTCACACACTTCCATTGTGACGTCACACAACTCCACTCTATGAGTTCACACACGTCCATTCTAGGACTTCACACTCCTCAATTCTGGCATCACACAGCTCCATTCTATGACTTCACAGACCTCGAATCTGTGACTTCACTCACCTCCATTCTATGACTTCACACTCCTCCATTCTATGACTTCCCACAACTCCTTTCTATGACTTCACCCACCTCTATTCTATGACTTCACACCTCCATTCTGACTTCACACACCTCCATTCTATGACTTCACACTCCTCCATTCTATGAGTTCACACACCTCCATTCTTTGACTTCACACACCTCCATTTTATGACTTCACACACCTCCATTCTGACTTCACACACTTCCATTTTTACTTCAAACACCTCATTCTATGACTTCACACACCTCCATCCTATGATTTCACACTCCCCCTTTCTATGACTTCACACACCTCCATTCTATGACTTCACACACCTCCATTCTATGACTTCACACAACTCCTTTCTGAGTTGACACACGTCCATTCTGTGACTTCACACACCTCTAATCTGACTTCACCCACCTCCATTCTATGACTTCACACACCTCCATTCTGTGACTTCAAAAACCAACATTCTATGACTTCACTCACCTCCATTCTATGACTTCACACACCTCCATTCTGAGACTTCACACACCTCCACTCTGTGACTTTACACATCTCCACTCTCTGACTACACACACCTCCATTCTGTGATTTCATACACCTCCATTCTGTGACTTCACACACCCCCATTCTGTGACTTCACACACCTCCATTGTTTGACTTCACACACCTCCATTCTTGGACTTCACACACCTCCATTCCATGACCTCACACACCTCCATTCTTTGAGTTCACAAACCTCCATTTTGACTTCACACACCTCCATTCTATGACTTCACACACCTTCATTCCTACTTCAGAAACATCCATTCTATGATGCACACACCTCCATTCTGTCACTTCACACACCTCCATTCTGAATTCACACAGCTCCATTCTATGACGTCACACACCTCCATTCTGTGACTTCACACACTTCCATTCTATGACTTCACACACCTTCATTCTTACTTCACAAACATCCATTCTATGACTTCACACACCTCCATTCTGTGACTTCACACACCTCCATTCTGTGACTTCACACACCTCCGTTCTATGTCTTCACACACCTCCATTATGACTTCACACACCTCCATTCTATCAGTTCACACACCTCCATTCTAACTTCACACACCTCCATTCTATGACTTCACACTCCGCCATTCTGACTTCACACTCCTCCATTCTGTGAATTCACAAATCTCCATTCTACGATTTCACACAACTCCATACTATGACTTCACACACCTCCATCTATGACTTCACACACCTCCAATCTGAGTTCACACACCTCCATTCTGTGACTTCACACACGTCCATTCTGACTTCACACACCAATGTATGACTTCACACACCTCCATTCTGTGACTTCACACACTTCCATTGTGACATCACACACCTCCATTCTATGAGTTCACATACCTCCATTCTATGACCTCACACACCTCCATTCTGACTTCACACACCTCTATTCTATGACTTCACAGACCTCGAATCTGTGAATTCACTCACCTCCACTCTATGACTTCACACTTCTCCATTCTATGACTTCCCACACCTCCTTTCTATGACTTCACCCACCTCTATTAGATGACTTCACACCTCCATTCTGACTTCAGATACCTCCATTCTATGACTTCACACACCTTCATTCTTACTTCAGAAACATCCGTTCTATGACCTCACATATCTCCATTCTATGACTTCACAAACCTCCATTCTGTGAATTCACACACCTCCATTCTGAGTTCACACAACTCCATTCGGTGACTTCACACACCTCCATTTTACTTCACAAACCTCCATTCTATGACTTCACACACTTCCATTCTATGACTTCACACACCTCCATTCTGTGATTTCTCACACCTCCATTCTGAGTTCACACACCTCCATTCTGTGACTTCACACACCTCCATTCCGTGACTTCACACAGCTCCATTCTGTGACTTCACACACCTCCATTCCCTGACTTCACACACCTCCATTCTGTGACTTCACACACCTCCATTCTGTGACTTCACACACCTCCATTGTGACTTCACACACCTCCATTCTATGAGTTCACACACCTCCATTCTGACTTCAAATACCTCCATTCTATGACTTCACACACCTCCATTGTGACTTCACACACCTCCATTCTATGAGTTCACACACCTCCCGTCTGACTTCACAAACCTCCATTCTATGACTTCACAGACTTTGAATATGTGACTTCACTCACCTCCACTCTATGACTTCACACTTCTCCATTCTATGACTTCCCACACCTCCTTTCCATGACTTCACCCACCCCCATTCTATGACTTCATACCTCCATTCTTACTTCACACACCTCCATTCTGTGACTTCACACACCTCCATTCTATGAGTTCACACACCACCATTTTGACTTCACACACCTCCATTCTATGACTTCACACACCTTCATTCTTACTTCAGAAACATCCATTCTATGACTTCACACACCTCCATTCTATGACTTCACACACCTCCATTCTATGACTTCACACACCTCCATTCTGTGACTTCACACACCTCCATTCTATGTCTTCACACACCTCCATTATGACTTCACACACCTCCATTCTATCAGTTCACACACCTCCATTCTAACTTCACACACCTCCATTCTATGACTTCACACTCCGCCATTCTGACTTCACACTCCTCCATTCTGTGAATTCACAAAACTCCATTCTACGATTTCACACAACTCCATACTATGACTTCACACACCTCCATCTATGACTTCACACACCTCCAATCTGAGTTCACACACCTCCATTCTGTGACTTCACACACCTCCATTCTGACTTCACACACCAATATATGACTTCACACACCTCCATTCTGTGACTTCACACACTTCCATTGTGACATCACACACCTCCATTCTATGAGTTCACATACCTCCATTCTATGACCTCACACACCTCCATTCTGACTTCACACACCTCTATTCTATGACTTCACAGACCTCGAATCTGTGAATTCACTCACCTCCACTCTATGACTTCACACTTCTCCATTCTATGACTTCCCACACCTCCTTTCTATGACTTCACCCACCTCTATTAGATGACTTCACACCTCCATTCTGACTTCAGATACCTCCATTCTGTGACTTCACACACATCCATACTATGACTTCACACACCTCCATTCTATGACTTCACTCACCTTCATTCTTACTTCAGAAACATCCGTTCTATGACCTCACATGTCTCCATTCTATGACTTCACAAACCTCCATTCTGTGAATTCACACACCTCCATTCTGAGTTCACACAACTCCATTCGGTGACTTCACACACCTCCATTTTACTTCACAAACCTCCATTCTATGACTTCACACACTTCCATTCTATGACTTCACACACATCCATTCTGTGATTTCTCACACCTCCATTCTGAGTTCACACACCTCCATTCTGTGACTTCACACACCTCCATTCCGTGACTTCACACACCTCCATTCTGTGACTTCACACACCTCCATTCCCTGACTTCACACACCTCCATTCTGTGACTTCACACACCTCCATTCTGTGACTTCACACACCTCCATTGTGACTTCACACACCTCCATTCTATGAGTTCACACACCTCCATTCTGACTTCAAATACCTCCATTCTATGACTTCACACACCTCCATTGTGACTTCACACACCTCCATTCTATGAGTTCACACACCTCCCGTCTGACTTCACAAACCTCCATTCTATGACTTCACAGACTTTGAATATGTGACTTCACTCACCTCCACTCTATGACTTCACAATTCTCCATTCTATGACTTCCCACACCTCCTTTCCATGACTTCACCCACCCCCATTCTATGACTTCATACCTCCATTCTTACTTCACACACCTCCATTCTGTGACTTCACACACCTCCATTCTATGAGTTCACACACCACCATTTTGACTTCACACACCTCCATTCTATGACTTCACACACCTTCATTCTTACTTCAGAAACATCCATTCTATGACTTCACACACCTCCATTCTATGACTTCACACCCCTCCATTCTATGACTTCACACACCTCCATTCTGTGACTTCACACACCTCCATTCTATGTCTTCACACACCTCCATTGTGACTTCACACACGTCCATTCTATGAGTTCACACACCTCCATTCTGACTTCACACACCTCCATTCTATGACTTCACACTCCTCCATTCTGACTTCACACAGCTCCATTCTGTGAATTCACAAAATTCCGTTCTATGATTTCACACACCTCCATACTGTGACTTCACACACCTCCATCCATGACTTCAAACACCTCCATTCTGAGTTCACACACCTCCATTCTGTGACTTCACACACCTCCATTCTGACTTCACACACCTCCAATATATGACTTCACACACCTCCATTCTGTGACTTTACACACTTCCATTGTGACGTCACACACCTCCATTCTATGAGTTCACACACGTCCATTCTTGGACTTCACACTCCTCAATTCTGGCATCACACAGCTCCATTCTATGACTTCACAGACCTCGAATCTGTGACTTCACTCACCTCCATTCTATGACTTCACACTCCTCTATTCTATGACTTCCCACAACTCCTTTCTATGACTTCACCCACTTCTATTCTATGACTTCACACCTCCATTCTGACTTCACACACCTCCATTCTATGACTTCACACTCCTCCATTCTATGAGTTCACACACCTCCATTCTTTGACTTCACACACCTCCATTTTATGACTTCACACACCTCCGTTCTATGACTTCACACACCTCCATTCTGACTTCACACACTTCCATTTTCACTTCAAACACCTCATTTCTGTGACTTCACACACCTCCATCCTATGATTTCACACACCCCCTTTCTATGACTTCACACACCTCCATTCTATGACTTCACACAACTCCTTTCTGAGTTGACACACCTCCATTCTGTGACTTCACACACCTCTAATCTGACTTCACCCACCTCCATTCTATGACTTCACACACCTCCATTCTGTGACTTCAAAAACCAACATTCTATGACTTCACTCACCTCCATTCTATGACTTCACACACTTCCATTCTATGAATTCACACACCTCCATTGTGACTTCACACAACTCTATTCTGTGACTTCCCACACCTGCCTTCTGTGACTTCACACACCTCCATTCTATGACTTCACACACCTCCATTCTATGACTTTACACACTTCCATTCTATGACTTCACACACCTCCATTCTGTGACTTCACTCACCTCCATTGTGAGTTCACACACCTCCATTCTGTGACTTCACACACCTCCATTCTGTGACTTCACACACCTCGATGCTCTGACTTCAGACACCTCCATTCTACGATTTCACACACCTCCACTCTGTGACTTCACAGAACTCCATTCTATGACTTCACACAATTCCATTCTATGACTTCACACACCTCGATTCTGTGACTTCACACACCTCCAATCTCTGACTTCACACATCTCCCTTCTCTGATATCACACAAATCCATTCTGTAACTTCACCCACTTCCAATGTTTGACTTCACAAACCTCCATTCCATGACTTCATACACATCCATTCTATGACTTCACACAACTCCTTTCTTTGACTTCACAAAATTGCATTTTGATTTCACACACCTCCACTCTGTAACTTCACACACCTCGATTTGTGACTTCACACATCACAATTTTTACTTCACACACCTCCATTCTGTGACTCACAAACCTTCATTCTGAGTTAACACACCTCCATTTGTGACTTCACACACCTCCATTCTGACTTCACACACCTCCATTCTATGACTTCACACACTTCCATTCTATGATTTCACACACCTCCATTCTGTGACTTCACACACCTCCACTCTGAGTTCACACACTTCCATTCTGTGTCTTCACACACCTCCATTCTGTGACTTCACACACCTCGTTATATGACTTCACACTCCTCCATTCTGTGACCTCAAACACCGCAAATCTGAGTTCACACCCCTCCATAGTGTGACTGCACACACCTCCATTCTGTGACTTCACACACCTCCATTCTGTGACTTCACACACCTCCATTCTATGACTTCACACACCTCCATTCTATGACTTCAGAAACCTACATTGTGACTTCACACACCTCCATTCTATGAGTTCATACACCTGCATTGTGACTTCACCCACCTCCATTCTCTGACTTCACACACCTCCATTCTGACTTCACACACCTCCATTCTGACTTCACACACCTCAAATCTGTGACTTCACACACCTCCATTGTATGATTTCACACACCTCCATTCTATGACTTCACAGACCTCCATTCTCTGACTTCACACACCTCCTTTCTGAGTTCACACACACCCATTCTGTGACTTCACACACCTCCATTGTGACTTCATACACCACCATTCTATGAGTTCACACACCCCCATTCTGACTTCACACACTTCCATTCTATGACTTCACACAGCTCCTTTCTGACTTCACACACCTCCATTCTGTGACTTCGCACACCTCCATTTTGACTTCACACAACTGCATTCTGTGACTTCACACACCTCCATTCTATGACTTCACACACCTCCATTCTATGACTTCACACACCTCCATTCTTTGACTTCACACACCTCCATTTTGACTTCACACACTTCCATTCTGTGACTTCACACACCTCCATTCTATGACTTCACACACCTCCATTCTATGACTTCACACACCTCCATTCTTTGACTTCACACACCTCCATTTTGACTTCACACACTTCCATTCTGTGAATTCACACACCTCCATTCTGTGACTTCACACACCTCCATTCTGACTTCACACTTCTCCATTCTATTACTTCACACACTTCCATTCTATGACTTCACACACCGCCATTCTGTGACTTCCCACACCTCCACTCTGAGTTCACACACTTCCATTCTGTGTCTTCACACACCTCCATTCTGTGACTTCACACACCTCGTTATATGACTTCACACACCTCCATTCTATGACTTCACACACCTCAAATCTGAGTTCACACCACTCCATAGTGTGACTTCACACACCTCCATTCTGTGACTTCACACACCTCCATTCTATGACTTCACACACCTCCATTCTATGACTTCATACACCTCCATTCTATGCCTTTACACACCTCCATTCTGTGACTTCACACACCTCCATTCTATGACATCATACACCTCCATTCTGTGACTTCACACACCTCCATTCTGACTTCACACACCTCCATTCTATGACTTCGCACACCTCTATTTTGACTTCCCACAACTGCATTCTGTGACTTCACACACCTCCATTCTATGACTTCACACACCTCCATTCTATGAATTCACACACCTCCATTCTATGCCTTTACAAACCTCCATTCTGTGACTTCACACACCTCCATTCTATGACATCACACACCTCCATTCTGTGACTTCACACACCTCCATTCTATGACTTCACACACCTCCATTCTATGACTTCAGAAACCTACATTGTGACTTCACACACCTCCATTCTATTAGTTCAAACACCTGCATTGTGACTTCACCCACCTCCATTCTCTGACTTCACACACCTCCATTCTGACTTCACACACCTCCATTCTATCTTCACACACCTCAATTCTGTGACTTCACACACCTCCATTCTATGATTTCACACACCTCCATTCTATGACTTCACAGACCTCCATTCTATGACTTCACACACCTCCTTTCTGAGTTCACACACATCCATTCTGTGACTTCACACACCTCCATTGTGACTTCATACACCTCCATTCTATGAGTTCACACACCTCCTTTCTGACTTCACACACTTCCATTCTATGACTTCACACAGCTCCATTTTGACTTCACATACCTCCATTCTATGACTTCGCACACCACTATTCTGACTTCACACAACTGCATTCTGTGACTTCACACACCTCCATTCTATGATTTCACACACCTCCATTCTGTGACTTCACACACCTCCACTCTGTGACTTTACACACCTCCATTCTGTGCCTTCACACACCTCCATTCTGTGATTTCACACACAATCCATTGTATGACTTCACACACCTCCATTGTGACTTCATACTACTCCATTCTGTGAATTCACGCACCTCCTTTCTGTGACTTCACACACCTCCATACTATGACTTCCACACAACTTCAATCTATGACTTCACAACCTCCATTCTATGACTTCACACACCTGCAATCTGACTTCACACACCTCCATTCTCTGACTTCACACACCTCCATTCTCTGACTTCACACACCTCCATTCTGTAACTTCACACGCTTCCAATGTTTGACGTCACAAACCTCCATTCCATGACTTCATACACGTCCATTCTACTACTTCACACACATACATTCTTTGACCTCACACACCTCCATTCTGACTTCACACACCTCCATTCTATGACTTCACACACCTCCATTTTATGACTTCACACACCTCCGTTCTATGACTTCACACACCTCCATTCTGACTTCACACACTTCCATTTTCACTTCAAACACCTCATTTCTGTGACTTCACACACCTCCATCCTATGATTTCACACACCCCCTTTCTATGACTTCACACACCTCCATTCTATGACTTCACACAACTCCTTTCTGAGTTGACACACCTCCATTCTGTGACTTCACACACCTCTAATCTGACTTCACCCACCTCCATTCTATGACTTCACACACCTCCATTCTGTGACTTCAAAAACCAACATTCTATGACTTCACTCACCTCCATTCTATGACTTCACACACTTCCATTCTATGAATTCACACACCTCCATTGTGACTTCACACAACTCTATTCTGTGACTTCCCACACCTGCCTTCTGTGACTTCACACACCTCCATTCTATGACTTCACACACCTCCATTCTATGACTTTACACACTTCCATTCTATGACTTCACACACCTCCATTCTGTGACTTCACTCACCTCCATTGTGAGTTCACACACCTCCATTCTGTGACTTCACACACCTCCATTCTGTGACTTCACACACCTCGATGCTCTGACTTCAGACACCTCCATTCTACGATTTCACACACCTCCACTCTGTGACTTCACAGAACTCCATTCTATGACTTCACACAATTCCATTCTATGACTTCACACACCTCGATTCTGTGACTTCACACACCTCCAATCTCTGACTTCACACATCTCCCTTCTCTGATATCACACAAATCCATTCTGTAACTTCACCCACTTCCAATGTTTGACTTCACAAACCTCCATTCCATGACTTCATACACATCCATTCTATGACTTCACACAACTCCTTTCTTTGACTTCACAAAATTGCATTTTGATTTCACACACCTCCACTCTGTAACTTCACACACCTCGATTTGTGACTTCACACATCACAATTTTTACTTCACACACCTCCATTCTGTGACTCACAAACCTTCATTCTGAGTTAACACACCTCCATTTGTGACTTCACACACCTCCATTCTGACTTCACACACCTCCATTCTATGACTTCACACACTTCCATTCTATGATTTCACACACCTCCATTCTGTGACTTCACACACCTCCACTCTGAGTTCACACACTTCCATTCTGTGTCTTCACACACCTCCATTCTGTGACTTCACACACCTCGTTATATGACTTCACACTCCTCCATTCTGTGACCTCAAACACCGCAAATCTGAGTTCACACCCCTCCATAGTGTGACTGCACACACCTCCATTCTGTGACTTCACACACCTCCATTCTGTGACTTCACACACCTCCATTCTATGACTTCACACACCTCCATTCTATGACTTCAGAAACCTACATTGTGACTTCACACACCTCCATTCTATGAGTTCATACACCTGCATTGTGACTTCACCCACCTCCATTCTCTGACTTCACACACCTCCATTCTGACTTCACACACCTCCATTCTGACTTCACACACCTCAAATCTGTGACTTCACACACCTCCATTGTATGATTTCACACACCTCCATTCTATGACTTCACAGACCTCCATTCTCTGACTTCACACACCTCCTTTCTGAGTTCACACACACCCATTCTGTGACTTCACACACCTCCATTGTGACTTCATACACCACCATTCTATGAGTTCACACACCCCCATTCTGACTTCACACACTTCCATTCTATGACTTCACACAGCTCCTTTCTGACTTCACACACCTCCATTCTGTGACTTCGCACACCTCCATTTTGACTTCACACAACTGCATTCTGTGACTTCACACACCTCCATTCTATGACTTCACACACCTCCATTCTATGACTTCACACACCTCCATTCTTTGACTTCACACACCTCCATTTTGACTTCACACACTTCCATTCTGTGACTTCACACACCTCCATTCTATGACTTCACACACCTCCATTCTATGACTTCACACACCTCCATTCTTTGACTTCACACACCTCCATTTTGACTTCACACACTTCCATTCTGTGAATTCACACACCTCCATTCTGTGACTTCACACACCTCCATTCTGACTTCACACTTCTCCATTCTATTACTTCACACACTTCCATTCTATGACTTCACACACCTCCATTCTGTGACTTCACACACCTCCACTCTGAGTTCACACACTTCCATTCTGTGTCTTCACACACCTCCATTCTGTGACTTCACACACCTCGTTATATGACTTCACACACCTCCATTCTATGACTTCACACACCTCAAATCTGAGTTCACACCACTCCATAGTGTGACTTCACACACCTCCATTCTGTGACTTCACACACCTCCATTCTATGACTTCACACACCTCCATTCTATGACATCATACACCTCCATTCTGTGACTTCACACACCTCCATTCTGACTTCACACACCTCCATTCTATGACTTCGCACACCTCTATTTTGACTTCCCACAACTGCATTCTGTGACTTCACACACCTCCATTCTATGACTTCACACACATCCATTCTATGAATTCACACACCTCCATTCTATGCCTTTACAAACCTCCATTCTGTGACTTCACACACCTCCATTCTATGACATCACACACCTCCATTCTGTGACTTCACACACCTCCATTCTATGACTTCACACACCTCCATTCTATGACTTCAGAAACCTACATTGTGACTTCACACACCTCCATTCTATTAGTTCAAACACCTGCATTGTGACTTCACCCACCTCCATTCTCTGACTTCACACACCTCCATTCTGACTTCACACACCTCCATTCTATCTTCACACACCTCAATTCTGTGACTTCACACACCTCCATTCTATGATTTCACACACCTCCATTCTATGACTTCACAGACCTCCATTCTATGACTTCACACACCTCCTTTCTGAGTTCACACACATCCATTCTGTGACTTCACACACCTCCATTGTGACTTCATACACCTCCATTCTATGAGTTCACACACCTCCTTTCTGACTTCACACACTTCCATTCTATGACTTCACACAGCTCCATTTTGACTTCACATACCTCCATTCTATGACTTCGCACACCACTATTCTGACTTCACACAACTGCATTCTGTGACTTCACACACCTCCATTCTATGATTTCACACACCTCCATTCTGTGACTTCACACACCTCCACTCTGTGACTTTACACACCTCCATTCTGTGCCTTCACACACCTCCATTCTGTGATTTCACACACAATCCATTGTATGACTTCACACACCTCCATTGTGACTTCATACTACTCCATTCTGTGAATTCACGCACCTCCTTTCTGTGACTTCACACACCTCCATACTATGACTTCCACACAACTTCAATCTATGACTTCACAACCTCCATTCTATGACTTCACACACCTGCAATCTGACTTCACACACCTCCATTCTCTGACTTCACACACCTCCATTCTGTAACTTCACACGCTTCCAATGTTTGACGTCACAAACCTCCATTCCATGACTTCATACACGTCCATTCTACGACTTCACACACATCCATTCTTTGACCTCACACACCTCCATTTTGACTTCACACACCTCCATTCTGTGATTTCACACACCTGCATTTGTGACTTCACACACCACAATTTTGACTTCACACACGTCCATTCTTTGACTTCACACACCTCCATTTTGACTTCACACACCTCCATTTTGTGACTTCACACACCTCCATTCTATGACTTCACACACCTCCATTCTATGACTTCACACACCTCCATTTTGAATTCACACACCTCCATTCTGACTTCACACACCTCAATTCTGTGACTTCACACACCTCCATTCTATGATTTCCCACACCTCCATTCTTTGACTTCACACACCTCCATTCTATGACTTCACATACCTCCTTTCTGAGTTGACACACCTCCATTCTGTGACTTCACATACCTCCACTCTGACTTCACACACCTCCATTCTATGACTTCACACACCTCCATTCTGTGACTTCAAAAACCACCATTCTATGACTTCACACATCTCCATTGTGACTTCACACACCTCCATTCTATGAGTTCACATAGCTCCATTCTGACTTCACACACCTCCATTCTATGACTTCGCACACCTCTATTGTGACTTCACACCCCTCCATTCTGTGATTTCACATACCTCCACTCTTTGACTTCACACACCTCCATTCTATGATTTCACACACCTCCATTCTATGATTTCACACAGCTCCATTCTATGACTTCACACAACTCCTTTCTGAGTTCACACACCTCCATTCATTGACTTCACACACCTCCAATCTGACTTCACACACCTCCATTCTATGACTCCACACACCTCCATTCTGTGATTTCAAAAACCTCAATTCTATGACTTCACAAACCTCCATTGTGACTTCACATACCTCCATTCTAAGAGTTCACACACCTCCAATCTGACTTCACACACCTCCATTCTATGAATTCCCACAGCTCCATTCTTACTTAACACACCTGCATTCTATGACTTCGCATACCTCTATTCTGACTTCATACACCTCCATTCTGTGACTTCACACACCTCCATTCTATGACTTCAAACACCTCCATTCTGTGACTTCACACACCTCAACTCTGTCACTTTACACACCTCCATTCTGTGACTTCTCACACCTCCATTCTGTGATATCACACACCTCCATTTTATGACTTCACACACCTCCATTCTTTGACTTCACACACCTCCATTCTGTGACTTCACACACCTCCATTGTGACTTCACACATCGCCGTTCTGTGACTTCACACACCTCCCTTCTGTGACTTCACACACCACCATTCTGTAATTTCACACACTTCCAATGTTTGACTTCACAAACCTCCATTCCATGACTTCATACACCTCCATTCTATGACTTCACAGACCTCCATTCTTTGACTTCACACACCTCCATTTTGACTTCACACACCTCCATTCTGTGACTTCACACACCTCCATTTGTGACTTCACACACCACAATTTTGACGTCACACACCTCCATTCTTTGACTTCACACACCTCCATTCTTTGACTTCACACACCTCCATTTTGACTTCACACACTTCCATTCTGTGAATTCACACACCTCCATTCTGTGACTTCACACACTTCCATTCTTTGACTACACACAACTCCATTCTTTGACTTCACACACCTCCATTCCATGACATCACACACCTCCATTCTATGAGCTCACATACCTCCATTCTGTCAGTTCACACACCTCAATTTTGACTTCACACACCTCCATTCTATGACTTCACACACCTCCATTCTATGACTTCACACATCTGCATTCTGACTTCACACACCTCCATTCTATGACTTCGCACACCTCCATTCTCTGACTTCACACATCTCCATTCTGACTTCACACACCTCCAATCTATGACTTCACACATCTCCCTTCTCTGACTTCACACACCTCCATTCTGTAACTTCACACACTTCCAATATTTGACTTCACAAACCTCCATTCCATGACTTCATACACCTCCATTCTGTCACTTCACACACCTCCACTCTGAGTTCAAACACTTCCATTTTGTGTCTTCACACACCTCCATTCTGTGACCTCACACACCTCAAATCTGAGTTCACACCCCTCCGTAGTGTGACTTCACACACCTCCATTCTGTGACTTCACACACCTCCATTCTATGACTTCACACACCTCCATTCTATGACTTCACACACCTCCATTCTATGCCTTTACACACCTCCATTCTGTGACTTCACACACCTCCATTCTATGACAGCACACACCTCCATTGTGTGACTTCACACACCTCCATTCTATGACTTCACACACCTCCATTCTATGACTTCAGAAACCTACATTGTGACTTCACACACCTCCATTCTATGAGTTCACACACCTGCATTGTGACTTCACCCACCTCCATTCTCTGACTTCACACACATCCATTCTGACTTCACACACCTCCATTCTGACTTCACACACCTCAAATCTGTGACTTCACACACCTCCATTGTATGATATCACACACCTCCATTCTATGACTTCAGAGACCTCCATTCTCTGACTTCACACACCTCCTTTCTGAGTTCACACACACCCATTCTGTGACTTCACACACCTCCATTGTGACTTCATACACCACCATTCTATGAGTTCACACACCCCCATTCTGACTTCACACACTTCCATTCTATGACTTCACACAGCTCCTTTCTGACTTCACTCACCTCCATTCTGTGACTTCGCACACCTCCATTTTGACTTCACACAACTGCATTCTGTGACTTCACACACCTCAATTCTATGACTTCACACACCTCCATTCTATGACTTCACACACCTCCATTCTTTGACTTCACACACCTCCATTTTGACTTCACACACTTCCATTCTGTGACTTCACACACCTCCATTCTATGACTTCACACACCTCCATTCTATGACTTCACACACCTCCATTCTTTGAATTCACACACCTCTATTTTGACTTCACACACTTCCATTGTGTGATTCACACACCTCCATTCTGTGACTTCACACACCTCCATTCTATGACTTCACACACCTCCATTCTTTGAATTCACACACCTCTATTTTGACTTCACACACTTCCATTGTGTGATTCACACACCTCCATTCTGTGACTTCACACACCTCCATTCTGACTTCACACATCTCCATTCTATTACTTCACACACTTCCATTCTATGACTTCACACACCTCCATTCTGTGACTTCACACACCTCCACTCTGAGTTCACACACTTCCATTCTTTGTCTTCACACACCTCCATTCTGTGACTTCACACACCTCGTTATATGACTTCACACACCTCCATTCTATGACTTCACACACCTCAAATCTGAGTTCACACCCCTCCATAGTGTGACTTCACACACCTCCATTCTGTGACTTCATACACCTCCATTCTATGACTTCACACACCTCCATTCTATGACTTCATACACCTCCATTCTATGCCTTTACACACCTCCATTCTGTGACTTCACACACCTCCATTCTATGACATCACACACCTCCATTCTGTGACTTCACACACCTCCATTCTGACTTCACACACCTCCATTCTATGACTTCGCACACCACTATTTTGACTACCCACAACTGCATTCTGTGACTTCACACACCTCCATTCTATGACTTCACACACCTCCATTCTATGAATTCACACACCTCCATTCTATGCCTTTACAAACCTCCATTCTGTGACTTCACACACCTCCATTCTATGACATCACACACCTCGATTCTGTGACTTCACACACCTCCATTCTATGACTTCACACACCTCCATTCTATGACTTCAGAAACCTACATTGTGACTTCACACACCTCCATTCTACTAGTTCAAACACCTGCATTGTGACTTCACCCACCTCCATTCTCTGACTTCACACACCTCCATTCTGACTTCACACACCTCCATTCTATCTTCACACACCTCAATTCTGTGACTTCACACACCTCCATTCTATGATTTCACACACCTCCATTCTATGACTTCACAGACCTCCATTCTATGACTTCACACACCTCCTTTCTGACTTCACACACATTCATTCTGTGACTTCACACACCTCCATTTTGACTTCATACACCTCCATTCTATGAGTTTACACACCTCCATTCTGACTTCACACACTTCCATTCTATGACTTCACACAGCTCCATTCTGACTTCACACACCTCCATTCTATGACTTCGCACACCTCTATTCTGACTTCACACAACTGCATTCTGTGACTTCACACACCTCCATTTGTGACTTCACACACCACAATTTTGACGTCACACACCTCCATTCTTTGACTTCACACACCTCCATTCTTTGACTTCACACACCTCCATTTTGACTTCACACACTTCCATTCTGTGAATTCACACACCTCCATTCTGTGACTTCACACACTTCCATTGTTTGACTACACACAACTCCATTCTTTGACTTCACACACCTTCATTCCATGACATCACACACCTCCATTCTATGAGCTCACATACCTCCATTCTATCAGTTCACACACCTCAATTTTGACTTCACACACCTCCATTCTATGACTTCACACACCTCCATTCTTTGACTTCACACATCTGCATTCTGACTTCACACACCTCCATTCTATGACTTCGCACACCTCCATTCTCTGACTTCACACATCTCCATTCTGACTTCACACACCTCCAATCTATGACTTCACACATCTCCCTTCTCTGACTTCACACACCTCCATTCTGTAACTTCACACACTTCCAATATTTGACTTCACAAACCTCCATTCCATGACTTCATACACCTCCATTCTGTGACTTCACACACCTCCACTCTGAGTTCAAACACTTCCATTCTGTGTCTTCACACAACTCCATTCTGTGACCTCACACACCTCAAATCTGAGTTCACACCCCTCCGTAGTGTGACTTCACACACCTCCATTCTGTGACCTCACACACCTCCATTCTATGACTTCACACACCTCCATTCTATGACTTCACACACCTCCATTCTATGCCTTTACACACCTCCATTCTGTGACTTCACACACCTCCATTCTATGACAGCACACACCTCCATTGTGTGACTTCACACACCTCCATTCTATGACTTCACACACCTCCATTCTATGACTTCAGAAACCTACATTGTGACTTCACACACCTCCATTCTATGAGTTCACACACCTGCATTGTGACTTCACCCACCTCCATTCTCTGACTTCACACACATCCATTCTGACTTCACACACCTCCATTCTGACTTCACACACCTCAAATCTGTGACTTCACACACCTCCATTGTATGATATCACACACCTCCATTCTATGACTTCAGAGACCTCCATTCTCTGACTTCACACACCTCCTTTCTGAGTTCACACACACCCATTCTGTGACTTCACACACCTCCATTGTGACTTCATACACCACCATTCTATGAGTTCACACACCCCCATTCTGACTTCACACACTTCCATTCTATGACTTCACACAGCTCCTTTCTGACTTCACACACCTCCATTCTGTGACTTCGCACACCTCCATTTTGACTTCACACAACTGCATTCTGTGACTTCACACACCTCAATTCTATGACTTCACACACCTCCATTCTATGACTTCACACACCTCCATTCTTTGACTTCACACACCTCCATTTTGACTTCACACACTTCCATTCTGTGACTTCACACACCTCCATTCTATGACTTCACACACCTCCATTCTATGACTTCACACACCTCCATTCTTTGAATTCACACACCTCTATTTTGACTTCACACACTTCCATTGTGTGATTCACACACCTCCATTCTGTGACTTCACACACCTCCATTCTATGACTTCACACACCTCCATTCTTTGAATTCACACACCTCTATTTTGACTTCACACACTTCCATTGTGTGATTCACACACCTCCATTCTGTGACTTCACACACCTCCATTCTGACTTCACACATCTCCATTCTATTACTTCACACACTTCCATTCTATGACTTCACACACCTCCACTCTGTGACTTCACACACCTCCACTCTGAGTTCACACACTTCCATTCTTTGTCTTCACACACCTCCATTCTGTGACTTCACACATCTCGTTATATGACTTCACACACCTCCATTCTATGACTTCACACACCTCAAATCTGAGTTCACACCCCTCCATAGTGTGACTTCACACACCTCCATTCTGTGACTTCATACACCTCCATTCTATGACTTCACACACCTCCATTCTATGACTTCATACACCTCCATTCTATGCCTTTACACACCTCCATTCTGTGACTTCACACACCTCCATTCTCTGACATCACACACCTCCATTCTGTGACTTCACACACCTCCATTCTGACTTCACACACCTCCATTCTATGACTTCGCACACCTCTATTTTGACTTCCCACAACTGCATTCTGTGACTTCACACACCTCCATTCTATGACTTCACACACCTCCATTCTATGAATTCACACACCTCCATTCTATGCCTTTACAAACCTCCATTCTGTGACTTCACACACCTCCATTCTATGACATCACACACCACGATTCTGTGACTTCACACACCTCCATTCTATGACTTCACACACCTCCATTCTATGACTTCAGAAACATACATTGTGACTTCACACACCTCCATTCTATTAGTTCAAACACCTGCATTGTGACTTCACCCACCTCCATTCTCTGACTTCACACACCTCCATTCTGACTTCACACACCTCCATTCTATCTTCACACACCTCAATTCTGTGACTTCACACACCTCCATTCTGTGACTTCACACACCTCCATTTTGACTTCATACACCTCCATTCTATGAGTTTACACACCTCCATTCTGACTTCACACACTTCCATTCTATGACTTCACACAGCTCCATTCTGACTTCACACACCTCCATTCTATGACTTCGCACACCTCTATTCTGACTTCACACAACTGCATTCTGTGACTTCACACACCTCCATTCTATGACTTCACAAACCTCCATTCTGTGACTTCACACACCTCCACTCTGTGACTTTACACACCTCCATTCTGTGACTTCACACACCTCCATTCTCTGATTTCACACACAATCCATTCTATGACTTCACAAATCTCCATTCTTTGATTTCACACACCTCCATTCTATGACTTCACACACCTCCATTGTGACTTCATACAACTCCATTCTGTGAATTCACACACCTCCTTTCTGCGACTTCACACACCTCCATACTATGACTTCCACACACCTTCAATCTATGACTTCACAACCTCCATTCTATGACTTCACAGACTTCCAATCTATGACTTCACAAACCTCCATTCTATGACTTCACACACCTGCAATCTGACTTCACACACCTCCATTCTCTGACTTCACACACCTCCATTCTATGACTTCACACACTCTCCATTCTGACTACACACACCTCCATTCTGACTTCACACACCTCAATTCTGTGACTTCACACACCTCCATTCTATGATTTCACACACCTCCATTCTATGACTTCACAGACCTCCATTCTATGACTTCACACACCTCCTTTCTGAGTTCACACACATTCATCCTGTGACTTCAGACACCTCCATTTTGACTTCATACACCTCCATTCTATGACTTCGCACACCTCTATTCTGACTTCACACAACTGCATTCTGTGACTTCACACACCTCCATTCTATGACTTCACACACCTCCATTCTTTGACTTCACACACCTCCACTCTGTGACTTTACACACCTCCATTCTGTGACTTCACACACCTCCATTCTCTGATTTCACACACAGTCCATTCTATGACTTCACAAACCTCCATTCTTTGATTTCACACACCTCCATTCTATGACTTCACACACCTCCATTGTGACTTCATACAACTCCATTCTGTGAATTCACACACCTCCTTTCTGCGACTTCACACACCTCCATACTATGACTTCCACACACCTTCAATCTATGACTTCACAACCTCCATTCTATGACTTCACACACTTCCAATCTATGACTTCACAAAGCTCCATTCTATGACTTCACACACCTGCAATCTGACTTCACACACCTCCATTCTCTGACTTCACACACCTCCATTCTATGACTTCACACACCTCCATTCTGTAACTTCACACGCTTTCAGTGTTTGACGTCACAAACCTCCATTCCATGACTTCATACACTCCCATTCTATGACTTCACACACATCCATTCTTTGACCTCACACACCTCCATTTTGACTTCACACACCTCCATTCTGTGACTTCACACACCTGCATTTGTGACTTCACACACCACAATTTTGACTTCACACACGTCCATTCTTTGACTTCACACACCTCCATTTCGACTTCACACACTTCCATTTTTGACTTCACACACCTCCATTCTATGACTTCACACACCTCCATTCTATGACTTCACACACCTGCATTGTGACCTCACACACCTCCATTCTATGACTTCACAAACCTCCTTTCTGAAGTCACACACCTCCATTCTGACTTCACACACCTCAATTCTATGATTTCCCACACCTCCATTCTTTGACTTCACACACCTCCATTCTATGACTTCACATACCTCCTTTCTGAGTTGACACACCTCCATTCTGTGACTTCACATACCTCCAATCTGACTTCACACACCTCCATTCTATGACTTCACACACCTCCATTCTGTGACTTCAAAAAACCACCATTCTATGACTTCACACATCTCTATTGTGACTTCACACACCTCCATTCTATGAGTTCACATAGCTCCATTCTGACTTCACACACCTCCATTCTATGACTTCGCACACCTCTATTGTGACTTCACACCCCTCCATTCTGTGATTTCACATACCTCCACTCTTTGACTTCACACACCTCCATTCTATGATTTCACACACCTCCATTCTATGATTTCACACAGCTCCATTCTATGACTTCACACAACTCCTTTCTGAGTTCACACACCTCCATTCATTGACTTCACACACCTCCAATCTGACTTCAAAAACCTCCATTCTATGACTCCAAACACCTCCATTCTGTGATTTCAAAAACCACAATTCTATGACTTCGCTCCTCCATTGTGAGTTCACATACCTCCATTCTAAGTGTTCACACACCTCCAATCTGACTTCACACACCTCCATTTTATGAATTCCCACACCTCCCTTCTGTGAATTGACACACCTATATTCTATGACTTAACAGACCTCCATTCTTTGACTTCACACAGCTCCATTTTGACTTCACACACCTCCATTCTGTGACTTCACACACCTCCATTTGTGACTTCACACACCACAATTTTGACTTCACACACCTCCATTCTTTGACTTCACACACCTCCATTTTGACTTCACACACTTCCATTCTCTGAATTCACACACCTCCATTCTGTGACTTCACACACCTCCATTGTTTGACTACACACACCTCCATTCTTTGACTTCACACACCTCCATTCCATGACATCACACACCTCCATTCTATGAGCTCACATACCTCCATTCTATGAGTTCACACACCTCAATTTTGACTTCACACACCTCCATTCAATGACTTCACACACCTTCATTCTTACTTCAGAAACATCCATTCTATGACTTCACACACCTCCATTTTGTGACTTCAAAAACCACCATTCTATGACTTTACACACCTCCATTTTGACTTCACACACATCCATTCAATGAGTTCACACACCTCTATTCTGACTTCACTCACCTCCATTCTATGACTTCGCACACATCTATTCTGACTTCACACACCTCCATCCTGTGACTTCACACACCTACATTCTCTGACTTCACACTCCTCCATTCTGTGACTTCACACACCTCCACTCTGTGACTTTACACACCTCCATTCTGTGTCTTCACACACCTCCATCCTGTGATTTCACACACCTCCATTCTATGACTTCACATACCTCCGTTCTATGACATCCCACACCTCCATTGTATGACTTCACACACCTCCATTCTATGACTTCACACACTTGCATTCTGTGACTAGACACACCTCAATTCTATGACTTCACACACCTCCATTCTATGACTTCACACATCTGCATTCTGACTTCACACACCTCCATTCTATGACTTCGCACACCTCCCTTCTCTGACGTCACACATCTCCATTCTGACTTCACACACCTCCAATCTCTGACTTCACACATCTCCCTTCTCTGACTTCACACACCTCCATTCTGTAACTTCACACACTTCCAATGTTTGACTTCACAAAAATCCATTCCATGACTTCATACACATCCATTCTATGACTTCACACAACTCCCTTCTTGGACTTCACAAAATTCCATTTTGATTTCACACACCTCCACTCTGTGACTTCACACACCTCCATTTATGACTTCACACATCACAATTTTTACTTCACACACCTCCATTCTGTGACTCACACACCTCCATTCTGAGTTAACACACCTCCATTTGTGACTTCACACACCTCCATTCTGAGTTCACACACCTCCATTCTATGACTTCACACACTTCCATTCTATGACTTCACACACCTCCATTCTGTGACTTCACATACCTCCACTCTGAGTTCACACACTTCCATTCTGTGTCTTCACACACCTCCATTCTGTGACTTCACACACCTCATTATATGACTTCACACACCTCCATTCTGTGACCTCACACACCTCAATTCTGAGTTCACACCCCTCCATAGTGTGAGTTCACACACCTCCATTCTGTGACTTCACACACCTCCATTCTATGACTTCACACACCTCCATTCTATGACTTCACACACCTCCATTCTATGCCTTTACACACCTCCATTCTGTTACTTCACACACCTCCATTCTATGACATCACACGCCTCCATTCTGTGACTTCACACACCTGCATTCTATGACTTCACACACCTCCATTCTATGACTTCAGAAACCTACATTGTGACTTCACACACCTCCATTTTGTGACTTCACACACCTCCATTCTATGACTTCACACACCTCCATTCTATGACTTCACACACCTACATTGTGACTTCACACACCTACGTTCTATCAGTTCACACATCTGCATTGTGACTTCACACACCTCCATTCTATGTCTTCACACACCTGCATTCTGAATTCACACACCGCCATTCTGACTTCACACACCTCAATTCTGTAACTTCACACACCTCCATTCTATGATTTCCCACACCTCCATTCTTTGACTTCACACACCTCCATTCTATGACTTCACATACCTCCTTTCTGAGTTCACACACCTCCATTCATTGACTTCACACACCTCCAATCTGACTTCACACACCTCCATTCTATGACTCCACACACCTCCGTTCTGTGATTTCAAAAACCACAATTCTATGACTTCACACACCTCCATTGTGACTTCACGTACCTCCATTCTAAGTGTTCACACACCTCCAATCTGACTTCACACACCTCCATTCTATGAATTCCCACAGCTCCATTCTGACTTAACACATCTCCATTCTACGACTTCGCATACCTCTATTCTGACTTCATACACCTCCATTCTGTGACTTCACACACCTCCATTCTATGACTTCAAACACCTCCATTCTGTGACTTCACACACCTCAACTCTGTCACTTTACACACCTCAATTCTGTGACTTCTCACACCTCCATTCTGTGATTTCACACACCTCCATTATATGACTTCACACACCTTCATTCTTTGACTTCACACACCTCCATTCTGTGACTTCACACACCTCCATTGTGACTTCACAAATCTCCGTTCTGTGACTTCACACACCTCCCTTCTGTGATTTGACACACCTCCATTCTATGACTTCACACACCTCCATTCTATGACTTCACACACCTCCATTCTGTAATTTCACACACTTCCAATGTTTGACTTCACAAACCTCCATTCTTTGACTTCACACACCTCCATTCTATGACCTCTCACACCTCCATTGTGACTTCACACATCTCCGTTCTGTGACTTCACACACATCCCTTCTGTGATTTGACACACCTCCATTCTGTGACTTCACACACCTCCATTTGTGACTTCACACACCACAATTTTGACTTCACACACCTCCATTCTTTGACTTCACACACATCCATTTTGACTTCAGACACTTCCATTCTGTGAATTCACACACCTCCATTCTGTGACTTCACACACCTCCATTGTTTGACTACACACACCTCCATTCTATGACCTCGCACACCTCCATTCTGACTTCACACATCTCCGTTCTGTAACTTCACACACCTCCCTTCTGTGACTTCACACACCTCCATTCTTTGACTTCACACACCTCCATTTTGACATCACACACCTCCATTCTGTGACTTCACACACCTCCATTGTGACTTCACACACCACAATTTTGACTGCACACACCTCCATTCTTTGACTTCACACACATCCATTTTGACTTCACACACTTCCATTCTGTGAATTCACACACCTCCATTCTGTGACTTCACACACCTCCATTGTTTGACTACACACAACTCCATTCTTTGACTTCACACACCTCCATTCCATGACATCACACACCTCCATTCTATGAGCTCACATACCTCCATTCTATGAGTTCACACACCTCAATTTTGACTTCACACACCTCCATTCAATGACTTCACACACCTTCATTCTTACTTCAGAAACATCCATTCTATGACTTCACAAACCTCCATTCTGTGACTTCAAAAACCACCATTCTATGACTTCACACCCCTCCATTTTGACTTCACACATATCCATTCAATGAGTTCACACCCCTCCATTCTTACTTCACACACCTCCATTCTATGACTTCGCACACCTCTATTATGACTTCACACACCTCCATCCTGTGACTTCACACACCTCCATTCTCTGACTTCACACACCTCCATTCTGTGACTTCACACACCTCCACTCTGTGACTTTACACACCTCCATTCCGTGTCTTCACACACCTCCATCCTGTGATTTCACACACCTCCATTCTATGACTTCACACACCTCCATTCTATGACTTCACACACCTCCATTCTATGACTTCACACACTTCTATTCTGTGACTAGACACACCTCCATTCTATGACTTCACACACCTCCATTCTATGACTTCACACATCTGCATTCTGACTTCACACACCTCCATTCTATGACTTCACACCTCCATTCTCTGACTTCACACATCTCCATTCTGACTTCACACACCTCCAATCTATGACTTCACACATCTCCCTTCTATGACTTCTCACACCTCCATTCTTTAACTTCACACACTTCCAATGTTTGACTTCACAAACCTCCATTCCATGACTTCATACACATCCATTCTATGACTTCACACAATTCCTTTCTTTGACTTCACAAAATTTTGATTTCACACACCTCCACTCTGTGACTTCACACACCTCCATTTGTGACTTCACACATCACAATTTTTACTTCACACACCTCCATTCTGTGACTTCACACACCTCCATTCTGAGTTAACACACCTCCATTTGTGACTTCACACACCTCCATTCTGACTTCACACACCTCCATTCTATGACTTCACACACTTCCATTCTATGACTTCACACACCTCCATTCTGTGACTTCACACACCTCCACTCTGAGTTCACACACCACCATTCTGTGTCTTCACACACCTCCATTCTGTGACTTCACACACCTCGTTATATGACTTCACACACCTCCATTTTCTGACCTCACACACCTCAAATCTGAGTTCACACCCCTCCATAGTGTGACTTCACACACCTCCATTCTGTGACTTCACACACCCCCATTCTATGACTTCACACACCTCCATTCTATGACTTCACACACCTCCGTTCTATGCCTTTACACACCTCCATTCTGTGATTTCACACACCTTCATTCTATGACATCACACGCCTCCATTCTGTGACTTCACACACCTCCATTCTATGACTTCACACACCTCCATTCTATTACTTCAGAAACCTACATTGTGACTTCACACACCTCCATTCTATGAGTTCACACACCTGCATTGTGACTTCACCCACCTCCATTCTCTGTCTTCACACACCTCCATTCTGACTTCACACACCCCCATTCTGACTTCACACACCTCAAATCTGTGACTTCACACACCTCCATTGTATGATTTCACAAAACTCCATTCTATGACTTCAGAGACCTCCATTCTCTGACTTCACACACCTCCTTTCTGAGTTCACACACATCCATTCTGTGACTTCACACACCTCCATTCTATGAGTTCACACACCCCCATTCTGACTTCACACACTTCCATTCTATGACTTCACACAGCTCCATTGTGACTTCACACACCTCCCTTCTATGACTTCGCACACCTCTATTTTGACTTCACACAACTGCATTCTGTGACTTCACACACCTCCATTCTATGACTTCACACACCTCCATTCTATGACTTCACACACCTCCTTTCTATGCCTTTACACACCTCCATTCTGTGACTTCACACACCTCCATTCTAGGACATAACACACCTCCATTCTGTGACTTCACACACCTCCATTCTATGACTTCACACACCTCCATTCTATGACTTCAGAAACCTACATTGTGACTTCACACACCTCCATTCTATTAGTTCACACACCTGCATTGTGACTTCACCCACCTCCATTCTCTGACTTCACAGACCTCCATTCTGACTTCACACACCTCCATTCTGACTTCACACACCTCAATTCTGTGACTTCACACACCTCCATTCTATGATTTCACACACCTCCATTCTATGACTTCACAGACCTCCATTCTATGACTTCACACAACTCCTTTCTGAGTTCACACACATCCATTCTGTGACTTCACACACCTCCATTCTATGAGTTCACACACCTCCATTCTGACTTCACACACTTCCATTCTATGACTTCACACAGCTCCATTGTGACTTCACACACCTCCATTCTATGACTTCGCACACCTCTATTCTGAGTTCACACAACTGCATTCTGTGACTTCACACACCTCCATTCTATGATTTCACACACCTCCATTCTGTGACTTCACACACCTCCACTCTGTGACTTCACGCACCTCCATTCTGTGATTTCACACACACTCCATTCTATGACTTCACAAACCTCCATTCTTTGATTTCACACAACTCCATTCTATGACTTCACACACCTCCATTGTGACTTCATACTACTCCATTCTGTGAATTCACACACCTGCTTTCTGTGACTTCACACACCTCCATACTATATCTTCCACACACCTTCAATCTATGACTTCACAACCTCCATTCTATTTCTTCACAGACTTCCAATCTATGACTTCACAAACCTCCCTTCTATGACTTCACACACCTGCAATCTGACATCACACACCTCCATTCTCTGACTTCACACACCTCCATTCTATGACTTCACACACCTCCATTCTGTAACTTCACACGCTTCCAATGTTTGACGTCACAAACCTCCATTCCATGACTTCATACACCTCCATTCTATGACTTCACACACATCCATTCTTTGACCTCACACACCTCCATTTTGACTTCACACACCTCCATTCTGTGACTTCACACACCTGCATTTGTGACTTCACACACCACAATTGTGACTTCACACCCGTCCATTCTTTGACTTCACACACCTCCATTTTGACTTCACATACCTCCATTTTGTGACATCACACACCTCCATTCAATGACTTCACACACCTCCATTCTATGACTTCACACACCTACATTCTGAATTCACACACCTCCATTCTGACTTCACACACCTGAATTCTGTGACTTCACACACCTCCATTCTATGATTTCCCACACCTCCATTCTTTGACTTCACACACCTCCATTCTATGACTTCACATACCTTCTTTCTGAGTTGACACACCTCCATTCTGTGACTTCACATACCTCCAATCTGACTTCACACACCTCCATTCTATGACTTCACACACCTCCATTCTGTGACTTCAAAACCCACCATTCTATGACTTCACACATCTCCATTGTGACTTCACACACCTCCATTCTATGAGTTCACATAGCTCCATTCTGACATAACACACCTCCATTCTATGACTTCGCACACCTCTATTCTGACTTCACACCCTCCATTCTGTGATTTCACATACCTCCACTGTTTGACTTCATACACCTCCATTCTATGATTTCACACACCTCCATTCTATGATTTCACACAGCTCCATTCTATGACTTCACACAACTCCTTTCTGTGTTCACACACCTCCATTCATTGACTTCACACACCTCCAATTTGAGTTCACACACCTCCATTCTATGACTCCACACACCTCCGTTCTGTGATTTCAAAAACCACAATTCTATGACTTCACACACCTCCATTGTGACTTCACATACCTCCATTCTAAGAGTTCACACACCTCCAATCTGACTTCACAAACCTCCATTCTATGAATTCCCACAGTTCATTCTGACTTAACACTCCTCCATTCTATGACTTCGCATACATCTATTCTGACTTCATACACCTCCATTCTGTGACTTCACACACCTCCATTCTATGACTTCAAACACCTCCATTCTGTGACTTCACACACCTCAACTCTGTCACTTTACACACCTCCATTCTGTGACTTCTCACACCTCCATTCTGTGATTTCACACACCTCCATTCTATGACTTCACACACCTCCATTCTTTGACTTCACACACCTCCATTCTATGACTTCGCACACCTCCATTGTGACTTCACACATCGCCGTTCTGTGACTTCACACACCTCCCTTCTGTGACTTGACACACCTCCATTTTATGACTTCACACAAATCCATTCTATGACTTCACACACCTCCATTCTGTAATTTCACACACTTCCAATGTTGGACGTCATAAACCTCCATTCCATGACTTCATACACCTCCATTCTATGACTTCACACACATCCATTCTTTGACCTCACACACCTCCATTTTGACTTCACACACCTCCATTCTGTGACTTCACACACCTGCATTTGTGACTTCACACAGCACAATTGTGACTTCACACACGTCCATTCTTTGACTTCACACACCTCCATTTCGACTTCACACACCTCCATTTTGTGACTTCACACACCTCCATTCTATGACTTCACACACCTCCATTCTATGACTTCACACACCTACATTGTGACTTCACACACCTACGTTCTATCAGTTCACACACCTGCATTGTGACTTCACACACCTCCATTCTATGACTTCACACACCTGCATTCTGAATTCACACACCGCCATTCTGACTTCACACACCTCAATTCTGTAACTTCCCACACCTCCATTCTATGATTTCCCACACCTCCATCCTTTGACTTCACACACCTCCATTGTATGACTTCACATACCTCCTTTCTGAGTTCACACACCTCCATTCATTGACTTCACACACCTCCAATCTGACTTCACACACCTCCATTCTATGACTTCACACACCTACATTGTGACTTCAAACACCTACGTTCTATCAGTTCACACACCTGCATTGTGACTTCACACACTTCCATTCTATGACTTCACACACCTCCATTCTGAATTCACACACCTCCATTCTGACTTCACACACCTCAATTCTGTGACTTCACACACCTCCATTCTATGATTTCCCACACCTCCATTCTTTGACTTCACACACCTCCATTCTATGACTTCACATACCTCCTTTCTGGGTTCACACACCTCCATTCATTGACTTCACACACCTCCACTCTGCTTCACACACCCCCATTCAATGACTCCACACACCTCCATTCTGTAATTTCAAAAACCACAATTCTATGACTTCACACACCTCCATTGTGACTTCACATACCTCCATTCTAAGAGTTCACACACCTCCAATCTGACTTCACACACCTCCATTCTATGAATTCCCACAGCTCCATTCTGACTTAACATACCTCCATTCTATGACTTCGCATACCTCTATTCTGACTTCATACACCTCCATTCTGTGATTTCACACACCTCCATTCTATGACTTCAAACACCTCCATTCTGTGACTTCACACACCTCAACTCTGTCACTTTACACACCTCCATTCTGTGACTTCTCACACCTCCATTCTGTGATTTCACACACATCCATTCTATGACTTCACACACCTCCATTCTTTGACTTCACACACCTCCATTCTACGACTTCACACACCTCCATTGTGACTTCACACACCTCCATTCTATGAATTCCCACAGCTCCATTCTGACTTAACATACCTCCATTCTATGACTTCGCATACCTCTATTCTGACTTCATACACCTCCATTCTGTGATTTCACACACCTCCATTCTATGACTTCAAACACCTCCATTCTGTGACTTCACACACCTCAACTCTGTCACTTTACACACCTCCATTCTGTGACTTCTCACACCTCCATTCTGTGATTTCACACACATCCATTCTATGACTTCACACACCTCCATTCTTTGACTTCACACACCTCCATTCTACGACTTCACACACCTCCATTGTGACTTCACACATCGCCGTTCTGTAACTTCACACACCTCCCTTCTGTGACTTGACACACCTCCATTTTATGACTTCGCACACCTCCATTCTGTGACTTCACACACCTGCATTTGTGACTTCACACACCACAATTTTGACTTCACACACGACCATTCTTTGACTTCACACACCTCCATTTTGACTTAACACACTTCCATTCTGTGACTTCACACACCTCCATTCTGTGAGTTCACACACCTACATTGTTTGACTTCACACACCTCCATTTTGACTTCACACGCCTCCATTCTATGACTTCACACACCTTCATTCTTACTTCAGAAACATCCATTCTATGACTTCACAAACCTCCCTTATGTGAATTCACACACCTCCATTCTGGGTTCACACACCTCCTTTCTGTGACTTCACACACCTCCATTCTATGACTTCACACACCTCCATCTGTGACATCACACACCTCCATTCTATGACTTCACACTCCTCCATTCTACGAGTTCACACACCTCCATTCTGTGACTTCACACACCTCCATTCTATGACTTCACACACCTCCATTGTGACTTCACACATCGCCGTTCTGTGACTTCACACACCTCCCTTCTGTGACTTGACACACCTCCATTTTATGACTTCACACACGTCCATTCTATGACTTTACACACCTCAATTCTGTAATTTCACACGCTTCCAATGTTTGATGTCACAAACCTCCATTCCATGACTTCATAAACCTCCATTCTATGACTTCACACACATCCATTCTTTGACCTCACACACCTCCATTTTGACTTCACACACCTCCATTCTGTGACTTCACACACCTGCATTTGTGACTTCACACACCACAATTGTGACTTCACACACGTCCCTTCTTTGACTTCACACACCTCCATTTTGACTTCACACATCTCCATTTTGTGACTTCACACACCTCCATTCTATGACTTCACACACCTCCATTCTATGACTTCACACACCTACATTGTGACTTCAAACACCTACGTTCTATCAGTTCAAACACCTGCATTGTGACTTCACACACCTCCATTCTATGACTTCACACACCTTCAATCTGACTTCACACACCTCCATTCTATGAATTCCCACAGCTCCATTCTGACTTAACACACCTCCATTCTATGACTTCGCATACCTCTATTCTGACTTCATACACCTCCATTCTGTGACTTCACACACCTCCATTCTATGACTTCAAACACCTCAATTCTGTGACTTCACACACCTCAACTCTGTCACATTACACACCTCCATTCTGTGACTTCTCACACCTCCATTCTGTGATTTCACACACCTCCATTCTATGACTTCACACACCTCCATTCTTTGACTTCACACACCTCCATTCTATGACTTCACACACCTCCATTGTGACTTCACACATCGCCGTTTTGTGACTTCACACACCTCCATTCTGTGACTTGACACACCTCCATTTATGACTTCACACACTACCATTCTATGACTTCACACAGCTCCATTCTGACTTCACACACCTCCATTCTATGACTTCGCACACCACTATTCTGACTTCACACAACTGCATTCTGTGACTTCACACACCTACATTCTATGACTTCACACACCTCCATTCTGTGACTTCACACACCTCCACTCTGTGACTTTACACACCTCCATTCTGTGACTTCACACACCTCCATTCTGAGTTAACACACCTCCATTTGTGACTTCACACACCTCCATTCTGACTTCACACACCTCCATTCTATGACTTCACACACTTCCATTCTATGACTTCACACACCTCCATTCTGTGACTTCACATACCTCCACTCTGAGTTCACACACCACCATTCTGTGTCTTCACACACCTCCATTCTGTGACTTCACACAACTCGTTATATGACTTCACACACCTCCATTCTGTGTCCTCACACACCTCAAATCTGAGTTCACACCCCTCCATAGTGTGAATTCACACACCTCCATTCTATGACTTCACACACCTCCATTCTATGACTTCACACACCTCCATTCTATGCCTTTACACACCTCCATTCTGTGACTTCACACACCTCCATTCTATGACATCACACACCTCCATTCTGTGACTTCACACACCTCCATTCTATGACTTCACACACCTCAATTCTATGAGTTCACACACCTGCATTGTGACTTCACACACCTCAATTCTGTGACTTCACACACCTCCATTCTATGATTTCACACACCTCCATTCTATGACTTCACAGAACTCGATTCTCTGACTTCACACACCTCCTTTCTGAGTTCACACACATCCATTCTGTGACTTCACACACCTTCATTTTGACTTCATACACCTCCATTCTATGAGTTCACACACCTCCATTCTGACTTCACACACTTCCATTCTATGACTTCACACAGCTCCATTCTGACTTCACACACCTCCATTCTATGACTTCGCCCACCTCTATTCTGACTTCACACAACTGCATTCTGTGACTTCACACACCTCCATTCTATGACTTCACACACCTCCATTCTGTGACTTCACACACCTCCACTCTGTGACTTTACACACCTCCATTCTGTGACTTCACACACCTCCATTCTGTGATTTCACACACAATCCATTCTATGACTTCACAAACCTCCATTCTTTGATTTCACACACCTCCATTCTATGACTTCACACACCTCCATTGTGACTTCATACAACTCCATTCTGTGAATTCACACACCTCCTTTCTGTGACTTCACACATCTCCATACTATGACTTCCACACACCTTCAATCTATGACTTCACAACCTCCATTCTATGACTTCACACACTTCCAATCTATGACTTCACAAACCTCCATTCTATGACTTCACAAACCTGCAATTTGACTTAACACATCTCCATTCTATGACTTCACACACCTCCATTCTGTAACTTCACACGCTTCCAATGCTTGACTTCACAAACCTCCATTCCATGACTTCATACACCTCCAATCTATGACTTCACACACATCCATTCTTTGACCTCACACACCTCCATTTTGACTTCACACCCTCCATTCTGTGACTTCACACACCTGCATTTGTGACTTCACACACCACAATTTTGACTTCACACACGACCATTCTTTGACTTCACACACCTCCATTTTGACTTAACACACTTCCATTCTGTGACTGCACACACCTCCATTCTGTGAGTTCACACACCTACATTGTTTGACTTCACACACCTCCATTTTGACTTCACACGCCTCCATTCTATGACTTCACACACCTTCATTCTTACTTCAGAAACATCCATTCTATGACTTCACAAACCTCCCTTCTGTGAATTCACACACCTCCATTCTGGGTTCACACACCTCCTTTCTGTGACTTCACACACCTCCATTCTATGACTTCACACACCTCCATCTGTGACATCACACACCTCCATTCTATGACTTCACACTCCTCCATTCTACGAGTTCACACACCTCCATTCTGTGACTTCACACACCTCCATTCTATGACTTCACACACCTCCATTGTGACTTCACACATCGCCGTTCTGTGACTTCACACACCTCCCTTCTGTGACTTGACACACCTCCATTTTATGACTTCACACACGTCCATTCTATGACTTTACACACCTCAATTCTGTAATTTCACACGCTTCCAATGTTTGATGTCACAAACCTCCATTCCATGACTTCATACACCTCCATTCTATGACTTCACACACATCCATTCTTTGACCTCACACACCTCCATTTTGACTTCACACACCTCCATTCTGTGACTTCACACACCTGCATTTGTGACTTCACACACCACAATTGTGACTTCACACACGTCCATTCTTTGACTTCACACACCTCCATTTTGACTTCACACACCTCCATTTTGTGACTTCACACACCTCCATTCTATGACTTCACACACCTCCATTCTATGACTTCACACACCTACATTGTGACTTCAAACACCTACGTTCTATCAGTTCAAACACCTGCATTGTGACTTCACACACCTCCATTCTATGACTTCACACACCTCCATTCTATGACTTCGCATACCTCTATTCTGACTTCATACACCTCCATTCTGTGACTTCACACACCTCCATTCTATGACTTCAAACACCTCCATTCTGTGACTTCACACACCTCAACTCTGTCACTTTACACACCTCCATTCTGTGACTTCTCACACCTCCATTCTGTGATTTCACACACATCCATTCTATGACTTCACACACCTCCATTCTTTGACTTCACACACCTCCATTCTGTGACTTCACACACCTGCATTTGTGACTTCACACACCACAATTGTGACTTCACACACGTCCATTCTTTGACTTCACACACCTCCATTTTGCCTTCACACATCTCCATTTTGTGACTTCACACACCTCCATTCTAGGACTTCACACACCTCCATTCTATGACTTCACACACCTACATTGTGACTTCAAACACCTATGTTCTATCAGTTCACACACCTGCATTGTGACTTCACACACCTCCATTCTATGACTTCACACACCTCCATTCTGAATTCACACACCTCCATTCTGACTTCACACACCTCAATTCTGTGACTTCACACACCTCTTTTCTATGATTTCCCACACCTCCATTCTTTGACTTCACACACCTCCATTCTATGACTTCACATACCTCCTTTCTGAGTTCACACACTTCCATTCATTGACTTCACACACCTCCAATCTGACTTCACACACCTCCATTCTATGACTCTACACACCTCCATTCTGTGATTTCAAAAACCACAATTCTATGACTTCACACACCTCCATTGTGACTTCACATACCTCCATTCTAAGAGTTCACACACCTCCAATCTGACTTCACACACCTCCATTCTATGAATTCCCACAGCTCCATTCTGACTTAACACACCTCCATTCTATGACTTCGCATACCTCTATTCTGACTTCATACACCTCCATTCTGTGACTTCACACACCTCCATTCTATGACTTGAAACACCTCCATTCTGTGACTTCACACTCCTCAACTCTGTCATTTTACACACCTCCATTCTGTGACTTCTCACACCTCCATTCAGTGATTTCACACACCTCCATTCTATGACTTCACACACCTCCATTCTATGACTTCACACACCTCCATTCTTTGACTTCACACACCTCCATTCTATGACTTCACACACCTCCCTTGTGACTTCACACATCGCCGTTCTGTGAATTCACACACCTCCCTTCTGTGACTTGACACACCTCCATTTTATGACTTCACACACCTCCATTCTATGACTTCACACACATCCATTCTTTGACCTCACACACCTCCATTTTTACTTCACACACCACCATTCTGTGACTTCACACACCTCCATTCTATGACTTCACACACCTCCATTCTATGACTTCACACACCTACATTGTGACTTCAAACACCTACGTTCTATCAGTTCACACACCTGCATTGTGACTTCACACACCTCCATTCTTTGACTTCACACACCTCCATTCTGAATTCACACACCTCCATTCTGACTTCACACACCTCAATTCTGTGACTTCACACACCTCCATTCTATGATTTCCCACACCTCCATTCTTTGACTTCACACACCTCCATTCTATGACTTCACATACCTCCTTTCTGAGTTCACACACCTCCATTAATTGACTTCACACACCTCCAATCTGACTTCACACACCTCCATTCTATGACTCCACACACCTCCATTCTGTGATTTCAAAAACCACAATTCTATGACTTCACACACCTCCATTGTGATTTCACATACATCCATTCTAAGAGTTCACACACCTCCAATCTGACTTCGCACACCTCCATTCTATGAATTCCCACAGCTCCATTCTGACTTAACACACCTCCCTTCAATGACTTCGCATACCTCTATTCTGACTTCATACACCTCCATTCTGTGACTTCACACACCTCTATTCTATGACTTCAAACACCTCCATTCTGTGACTTCACACACCTCAACTCTGTCACTTTACACACCTCCATTCTGTGACTTCTCACACCTCCATTCTGTGATTTCACACAACTCCATTCTATGACTTCACACACCTCCATTCTTTGACTTCACACACCTCCATTCTATGACTTCACACACCTCCATTGTGACTTCACACATCGCCGTTCTGTGACTTCACACACCTCCCTTCTGTGACTTGACACACCTCCATTTTATGACTTCACACACCTCCATTCTATGACTTCACACACCTCCATTCTGTAATTTCACACGCTTCCAATGTTTGACGTCACAAACCTCCATTCCATGACTTCATACACCTCCATTCTATGACTTCATACACATCCATTCTTTGACCTCACACACCTCCATTTTGACTTCACACACCTCCATTCTGTGACTTCACACACCTGCATTTGTGACTTCACACACCACAAATGTGACTTCACACACGTCCATTTTTTGACTTCACACACCTCCATTTTGACTTCACACACCTCCATTTTGTGACTTCACACACCTCCATTCTATGACTTCACACACCTCCATTCTATGACTTCACACACCTACATTGTGACTTCAAACACCTACGTTCCATCAGTTCACACACCTGCATTGTGACTTCACACACCTCCATTCTATGACTTCACACACCTCCATTCTGAATTCACACACCTCCATTCTGACTTCACACACCTCAATTCTGTGACTTCACACACCTCCATTCTATGATTTCCCACACCTCCATTCTTTGACTTCACACACCTCCATTCTATGACTTCACGTACCTCCTTTCTGAGTTCACACACCTCCATTCATTGACTTCACACACCTCCAATCTGACTTCACACACCTCCATTCTATGACTCCACACACCTCCATTCTTTGATTTCAAGAACCACAATTCTATGACTTCACACACCTCCATTGTGACTTCACATACCTCCATTCTAAGAGTTCACACACCTCCAATCTGACTTCACACACCTCCATTCTATGAATTCCCACAGCTCCATTCTGACTTAACACATCTCCATTTTACGACTTCGCATACCTCTATTCTGACTTCATACACCTCAATTCTGTGACTTCACACGACTCCATTCTATGACTTGAAACACCTCCATTCTGTGACTTCACACACCAAACTCTGTCACTATACACACCTCCATTCTGTGACTTCTCACACCTCCATTCTGTGATTTCACACACCTCCATTCTATGACTTCACACACCTCCATTCTTTGACTTCACACACCTCCATTCTGTGACTTCACACACCTCCATTGTGACTTCACACATCTCCATTCTGTGACTTCACACACCTCCCTTCTGTGACTTGACACACCTCCATTCTATGACTTCACACACCTCCATTCTTTGACTTCACACACCTCCATTCTGTAATTTCACACACTTCCAATGTTTGACTTCACAAACCTCCATTCTTTGACTTCACACACCTCCATTCTATGACCTCTCACACCTCCATTGTGACTTCACACATCTCCGTTCTGTGACTTCACACACCTCCCTTCTGTGACTTCAAAAACCACCATTCTATGACTTCACATACCTCCATTGTGACTTCACACACCTCCATTCTATGAGTTCCCATAGCTCCATTCTGACTTCACACACCTCCATTCTATGACTTCGCACACCTCTATTCTGACTTCACACCCCTCCATTCTGTGATTTCACATACCTCCATTCTGTGACTTCACACACCTCCATTCTATGATTTCACATACCTCCATTCTATGATTTCACACAGCTCCATTCTATGACTTCACACAACATCTTTCTGAGTTCACACACCTCCATTCATTGACTTCACACACCTCCAATCTGACTTCACATACCTCCATTCTATGACTCCACACACCTCCATTCTGTGATTTCAAAAACCACAATTCTGTGACTTCAAACACCTTCATTGTGACTTCACATACCTCCATTCTAAGAGTTCACACACCTCCAATCTGACTTCACACACCTCCATTCTATGAATTCCCACAGCACCATTCTGACTTAACACACCTCCATTCTATGACTTCGCATACCTCTATTCTGACTCCATACGCCTCCATTCTGTGACTTCACACACCTCCATTCTATGACTTCAAACACCTCCATTCTGTGACTTCACACTCCTCAACTCTGTCATTTTACACACCTCCATTCTGTGACATCACACACCTCCATTCAGTGATTTCACACACCTCCATTCTATGACTTCACACACCTCCATTCTTTGACTTCACACACCTCCATTCTATGACTTCACACACCTCCATTGTGACTTCACACATCGCCGTTCTGTGACTTCACACACCTCCCTTGTGACTTGACACACCTCCATTTTATGACTTCACACACCTCCATTCTATGACTTCACACACATCCATTCTTTGACCTCACACACCTCCATTTTGACTTCACACACCTCCATTCTGTGACTTCACACACCTCCATTCTATGACTTCACACACCTCCATTCTATGACTTCACACACCTACATTGTGACTTCAAACACCTACGTTCTATCAGTTCACACACCTGCATTGTGACTTCACACACCTCCATTCTATGACTTCACACACCTCCATTCTGAATTCACACACCTCCATTCTGACTTCACACACCTCAATTCTGTGACTTCACACACCTCCATTCTATGATTTCCAACACCTCCATTCTTTGACTTCACACAACTCCATTCTATGACTTCACATACCTCCTTTCTGAGTTCACACACCTCCATTCATTGACTTCACACACCTCCAATCTGACTTCACACACCTCCATTCTATGACTCCACACACCTCCATTCTGTGATTTCAAAAACCACAATTCTATGACTTCACACACCTCCATTGTGACTTCACATACCTCCATTCTAAGAGTTCACACACCTCCAATCTAACTTCACACACCTCCATTCTATGAATTCCCACAGCTCCATTCTGACTTAACACACCTCCCTTCTATGACTTCGCATACCTCTATTCTGACTTCATACACCTCCATTCTGTGACTTCACACACCTCCATTCTGTGATTTCACACACCTCCATGCTATGACTTCACACACCTCCATTCTATGACTTGAAACACCTCCATTCTGTGACTTCACACTCCTCAACTCTGTCACTTTACACACCTCCATTCTGTGACTTCTCACACCTCCATTCAGTGATTTCACACACCTCCATTCTATGACTTCACACACCTCCATTCTTTGACTTCACACACCTCCATTCTATGACTTCACACACCTCCATTCTATGACTTCACACACCTCCATTCTGACCTCACATACTTCCATTTTGACTTCAAACACCTCATTTCTGTGACTTCACACACCTCCAATCTGACCTCACACACCTCCAGTCTAGGACTTCACACACCTCCATTCTCTGACTTCAAAAACCAACATTCTATGACTTCAAACACCTCCATTCTATGACTTCACACACCTCCATTCTGAGACTTCACACACCTCCGTTCTGTGACTTTACACAACTCCACTCTGTGACTATATACACTTCCATTCTGTGATTTCACACACCTCCATTCTTTGACTTCACACACCTCCATTCTATGAATTCACACACCTCCATTATGACTTCACACAACTCTATTCTGTGACTTCACACACTTGCCTTCTGTGACTTCACACACCTCCATTCTATGACTTCACACCTCCATTCTATGACTTCACACACCAACATTTATGACGTCACACACCTCCATTCTGTGACTTCACACACCTCCATTCTGACATCACACACCTCCATTCTATGACTTCACGCACTTCCATTCTATGACTTCACACACCTCCATTCTGTAACTTCACTCACCTCCATTGTGAGTTCACACACATCCATTCTGTGACTTCACACACCTCCATTCATTGACTTCACACACCTTGATTCTCGGACTTCACATACCTCCATTCTACGATTTCACACACCTCCATTCTGTGACTTCACCCATCTAAATTCTATGATTTCACACACCTCCATTCTGTAACTTCACACACCTCCATTCTGAGTTCACACACCTGCATTCTGTGACTTCACAATCCTCCATTCTATCACTTCACACACCTACATTGTGACTTCACACACCTACGTTCTATCAGTTCACACACCTGCATTGTGACTTCACAAACCTCCATTCTCTGACTTCACACACATCCGTTCTGAATTCACACACCTCCATTCTGACTTCACACACCTCAATTCTGTGACTTCACACACCTCCATTCTATGAATTCAAAGACCTCATTTCTGAGTTGACACACCTCCATTCTGTAACTTCACATACCTCCAATCTGACTTCACACACCTCCATTCTATGACTTCACACACCGCCATTCTGTGACTTGAAAAACCACCATTCTATGACTTCGCACATCTCCATTGTGACTTCACACACCTCCATTCTATGAGATCACACAGCTCCATTCTGACTTCACACACCTCCATTCTATGACTTCGCAAACCTCTATTCTGACTTCACACCCCTCCATTCTGTGACTTCACATACCTCCATTCTTTGACTTCACACCCCTCCATTCTGTACCTTCACACACCTTAAATCTGAGTTCACACACCTCCATACTGTGACTTCACACACCTCCATTCTGTGACTTCACACACCTCCATTCTATGACTACAAACACCTCCATTCTATGACTTCACACACCTCCATTTTATGCCTTCACATACCTCCATTCTGTGACTTCACACACCTCCATTCTTTGACATCACTCGCCTCCATTCTGTGACTTCACCCACCTCCATTCTATGACTTCACACACCTCCATTCTATGACTTCAGAGACCTACATTGTTACTTCACACACCTCCATTCTGTGACTTCACACACCTCCATTGTTTGCTTTCACACACCTCCATTCTATGACTTCACACACCTCCATTCTGCCTTCACAGACTTCCATTTGACTTCAAACACCTCATTTCTGTGACTTCACACACCTCCATTCTATGATTTCACACACCTCCATTCTATGTCTTCAAACACCTCCATTCTATGACTTCACACACCTCCTTTCTGAGTTGACACACCTCCATTCTGTTACTTCACACCCCTCCAATCTGATTTCACACACCTCCATTCTATGACTTCACACACCTGCATTCTGTGACTTCAAAAACCAACATTTTATGACTTCAAACACCTCCATTCTATGACTTCACACACCTCCATTCTATGACTTCACACACCTCCATTCTATCACTTCACACACCTACATTGTGACTTCACACACCTACGTTCTATCAGTTCACACACCTGCATTGTGACTTCACAAACCTCCATTCTCTGACTTCACACACCTCCATTCTGAATTCACACACCTCCATTCTGACTTCACACACCTCAATTCTGTGACTTCACACACCTCCATTCTATGACTTCACATACCTCATTTCTGAGTTGACACACCTCCATTCTGTGACTTCACATACCTCCAATCTGACTTCACACACCTCAATTCTATGACTTCACACAGCTCCATTCTGACTTCACACACCTCCATTCTATGACGTCGCAAACCTCTATTCTGACTTCACACCCCTCCATTCTCTGACTTCACATACCTCCATTCTTTGACTTCACACCCCTCCACTCTGTGCCTTTACACACCTTAAATCCGAGTTCACACACCTCCATACTGTGACTTCACACACCTCCATTCTGTGACTTCACACACCTCCATTCTATGACTTTACACACCTCCATTCTATGACTTCACACACCTCCATTTTATGCCTTCACACACCTCCATTCTGTGACTTCACACACCTCCATAATATGACATCACACGCCTCCATTCTGTGACTTCACACACCTCCATTCTATGACTTCACACACCTCCATTCTATGACGTCAGAAACCTACATTGTTACTTCACACACCTCCATTCTGTGACTTCACACACCTCCATTGTTTGCCTTCACACACCTCCATTTTGACTACACACACCTCCATTCTATGTCTTCACACACCTTCATTCTTACTGCAGAAATCTCCATTCTATGACTTCACAAACCTCCCTTCTGTGAATTCACACACCTCCATTCTGAGTTCACACACCTCCATTCTGTGACTTCACACACCTCCATTCTGTGACTTCACACACCTCCATTCTATGACTTGACACACCTCCATTCTATGACTTCACACACCTCCATTCTGCCTTCACAGACTTCCATTTGACTTCAAACACCTCATTTCTGTGACTTCACACACCTCCATTCTATGATTTCACACACCTCCATTCTATGACTTCAAACACCTCCATTCTATGACTTCACACACCTCCTTTCTGAGTTGACACACCTCCATTCTGTTACGTCACACCCCTCCAACGTGACTTCACACACCTCCATTCTATGACTTAACACACCTGCATTCTGTGACTTCAAAAAGCAACATTCTATGACTTCAAACACCTCCATTCTATGACTTCACACACCTCCATTCTGAGACATCACAAACCTCCACTCTGTGACTTTACACACATCCACTCTGTGACTACACAAACCTCCATTCTGTGATTTCACACACCTCCATTCTATGACTTCACACACATCCATTCTTTGACTTCACACACCTCCATTCTATGAATTCACACACCTCCATTGTGACCTCACACAACTCTATTCTGTGACTTCACACACCTGACTTCTGTGACTTCACACACCTCCATTCTATGACTTCACACACCTCCATTCTATGACTTCACACCAACGTACTATGACTTCACACACCAAAATTTATGAAGTCACACACCTCCATTCTCTGACTTAACACACCTCCATTCTATGACTTCACACACTTCCATTCTATGACTTCACACACCTCCATTCTGTGATTTCACTCACCTCTATTGTGTGTTCACCCACCTCCATTCTGTGACTTCACACACCTCCATTCTGTGAATTCACACACCTCGATGTTCTGACTTCACACACCTCTCTTCTGTGACTTCACACACCTCCATTCTTTGACTTCATACACCTCCGTTCCATGAATTCACACACCTCCATTTTATGAGTTCACACACCTCCATTCTATGAGTTCACACACCTCCATTCTTACTTCAGCAACATCCATTCTATAACTTCAGACACCTCCATTCTATGACTTCACACACCTTCATTATTACTTCAGCCACATCCATTCTGTGACTTCACACACCTCCCTTCTGTGACTTCACACACCTCCATTCTATGACTTCACACACCTCCATTCTAAGACTTCACACACCTCCATTCTATGACTTCACACACTTCCATTCTATGACTTCACGCACCTCCATTTTGTGACTTCACACACCTCCATTCTATGACTTCCCAGAACTCCATTCTATGACTTCACACACGTGCATTCTGACTTCACACACCTCCATTCCATGACTTCATACACCTCCATTCTATGACTTCACACACCAACATTCTTTGACTTCACACACCTCCATTCTGTGACTTCACATATCTCCATTCTGACTTCACACACATCCATTCTATGACTTCACAAATCTCCATTCTATGACTTCAGAAACCTCAATTCCATGACTTCATACACCTCCATTCTATGACTTCACACACCTCCATTTTGACTTCACACACCACAATTCTGTGACTTCACACACCTCCATTTGTGACTTCACACATCAAAATTTTGACTTCACACACCTCCATTCTGTGCCTTCACACAACTCAATTTTGACTTCACACACTTCCATTCTGTGACTTCACACATCTCCATTCTGTGACTTCTTACACCTCCATTGTTTGATTTCACACACCTCCATTCTTGCATTTCACACATCTCCATTCCATGACTTCACACACCTCCATTCTATGAGGTCACACACCTATATTCTATGAGTTCACACACCTCCATTTTGACTTCACACACCTATATTCTGTGACTTCACACACCTCCATTCTGTGACTTCACACACCTCAATTTTGACTTCACACACTTCCATTCTGTGACTTCACACATCTCCATTCTGTGACTTCATACACCTCCAATGTTTGATTTCACACACCTCCATTTTTGGATTTCACACACCTCCATTCCTTGACTTCACACACCTCCATTCTATGACTTCACACACCTCCATTCTGAATTCACACACCTCCATTCTGACTTCATACACCTCAATTCTGTGACTTCACACACCTCCATTCTATGATTTCCCACCTCCATTCTATGTCCACACACCTTCATTCTTACTGCAGAAATCTCCATTCTATGACTTCACAAACCTCCCTTCTGTGAATTCACACACCTCCATTCTGAGTTCACACACCTCCATTCTGTGACTTCACACACCTCCATTCTGTGACTTCACACACCTCCATTCTATGACTTGACACACCTCCATTCTATGACTTCACACACCTCCATTCTGCCTTCACAGACTTCCATTTGACTTCAAACACCTCATTTCTGTGACTTCACACATCTCCATTCTATGATTTCACACACCTCCATTCTATGACTTCAAACACCTCCATTCTATGACTTCACACACCTCCTTTCTGAGTTGACACACCTCCATTCTGTTACGTCACACCCCTCCAATGTGACTTCACACACCTCCATTCTATGACTTCACACACCTGCATTCTGTGACTTCAAAAAGCAACATTCTATGACTTCAAACACCTCCATTCTATGACTTCACACACCTCCATTCTGAGACTTCACAAACCTCCACTCTGTGACTTTACACACATCCACTCTGTGACTACACAAACCTCCATTCTGTGATTTCACACACCTCCATTCTATGACTTCACACACATCCATTCTTTGACTTCACACACCTCTATTCTATGAATTCACACACCTCCATTGTGACCTCACACAACTCTATTCTGTGACTTCACACACCTGACTTCTGTGACTTCACACACCTCCATTCTATGACTTCACACACCTCCATTCTATGACTTCACACCCACATACTATGATTTCACACACTTCCATTCTATGACTTCACACACCTCCATTCTGTGATTTCACTCACCTCTATTGTGAGTTCACCCACCTCCATTCTGTGACTTCACACACCTCCATTCTGTGAATTCACACACCTCGATGCTCTGACTTCACACACCTCTCTTCTGTGACTTCACACACCTCCATTCTTTGACTTCACACACCTCCGTTCCATGAATTCACACACCTCCATTCTATGAGTTCACACACCTCCATTCTATGAGTTCACACACCTCCATTCTTACTTCAGCAACATCCATTCTATGACTTCAGACACCTCCATTCTATGACTTCACACACCTTCATTATTACTTCAGCCACATCCATTCTGTGACTTCACACACCTCCCTTCTGTGACTTCACACACCTCCATTCTATGACTTCACACACCTCCATTCTATGACTTCACACACCTCCATTCCATGACTTCATACACCTCCATTCTATGACTTCACACACCTCCATTCTGTGACTTCACACACCTCCATTCTATGACTTGACACACCTCCATTCTATGACTTCAAACACCTCATTTCTGTGACTTCACACACCTCCAATCTGACCTCACACACCTCCATTCTATGACTTCACACACCTCCATTCTCTGACTTCAAAAACCAACATTCTATGACTTCAAACACCTCCATTCTATGACTTCACACACCTCCATTCTGAGACTTCACACACCTCCGTTCTGTGACTTTACACAACTCCACTCTGTGACTATATACACTTCCATTCTGTGATTTCACACACCTCCATTCTTTGACTTCACACACCTCCATTCTATGATTTCACACACCTCCATTCTGTGTCTTCACACACCTCCATTCTGAGTTCACACACCTGCATTCTGTGACTTCACAATCCTCCATTCTATCATTTCACACACCTACATTGTGACTTCACACACCTACGTTCTATCAGTTCATACACCTGCATTGTGACTTCACAAACCTCCATTCTCTGACTTCACACACCTCCATTCTGAATTCACACACCTCCATTCTGACTTCACACACCTCAATTCTGTGACTTCACACACCTCCATTCTATGAATTCAAAGACCTCATTTCTGAGTTGACACACCTCCATTCTGTGACTTCACATACCTCCAATCTGACTTCACACACCTCCATTCTATGACTTCACACACCTCCATTCTGTGACTTCAAAAACCAACATTCTATGACTTCGCACATCTCCATTGTGACTTCACACACCTCCATTCTATGAGTTCACACAGCTCCATTCTGACTTCACACACCTCCATTCTATGACTTCGCAAACCTCTATTCTGACTTCACACCCCTCCATTCTGTGACTTCACATACCTCCATTCTTTGACTTCACACCCCTCCATTCTGTGCCTTCACACACCTTAAATCTGAGTTCACACACCTCCATACTGTGACTTCACACACCTCCATTCTGTGACTTCACACACCTCCATTCTATGACTTCAAACACCTCCATTCTATGACTTCACACACCTCCATTTTATGCCTTCACATACCTCCATTCTGTGACTTCACACACCTCCATTCTTTGACATCACTCGCCTCCATTCTGTGACTTCACACACCTCCATTCTATGACTTCACACAACTTCATTCTTACTGCAGAATTCTCCATTCTATGACTTAACAAACCTCCCTTCTGTGAATTCACACACCTCCATTCTGAGTTCACACACCTCCATTCTGTGACTTCACACACCTCCATTCTGTTACTTCACACACTTCCATTCTATGACTTCACACACCTCCATTCTATGACTTCACACACCTCCATTCTGCCTTCACAGACTTCCATTTGACTTCAAACACCTCATTTCTGTGACTTCACACACCTCCATTCTATGGTTTCACACACCTCCATTCTATGTCTTCAAACACCTCCATTCTATGACTTCACACACCTCCTTTCTGAGTTGACACACCTCCATTCTGTTACTTCACACCCCTCCAATCTGATTTCACACACCTCCATTCTATGACTTCACACACCTGCATTCTGTGACTTCAAAAACCAACATTTTATGACTTCAAACACCTCCATTCTATGACTTCACACACCTCCATTCTATGACTTCACACACCTCCATTCTATGACTTCACACACCTACATTGTGACTTCACACACCTACGTTCTATCAGTTCACACACCTGCATTGTGACTTCACAAACCTCCATTCTCTGACTTCACACACCTCAATTCAGTGACTTCACACACCTCCATTCTATGACTTCACATACCTCATTTCTGAGTTGACACACCTCCATTCTGTGACTTCACATACCTCCAATCTGACTTCACACACCTCCATTCTATGACTTCACACAGCTCCATTCTGACTTCACACACCTCCATTCTATGACTTCGCAAACCTCTATTCTGACTTCACACCACTCCATTCTCTGACTTCACATACCTCCATTCTTTGACTTCACACCCCTCCACTCTGTGCCTTTACACACCTTAAATCTGAGTTCACACACCTCCATACTGTGAATTCACACACCACCATTCTGTGACTTCACACACCTCCATTCTATGACTTCACACACCTCCATTCTATGACTTCACACACCTCCATTTTATGCCTTCACACACCTCCATTCTGTGACTTCACACACCTCCATTCTATGACATCACACGCCTCCATTCTGTGACTTCACACACCTCCATTCTATGAGTTCACACACCTCCATTCTATGACGTCAGAAACCTACATTGATACTTCACTCACCTCCATTCTGTAACTTCACACACCTCCATTCTATGATTTCCCACACCTCCATTCTTTGAATTCACACACCTCCATTCTATGACTTCACATACCTCCTTTCTGAGTTGACACACCTCCATTTTGTGACTTCACATACCTCCAATCTGACTTCACACAGCTCCATTCAATAACTTCACACACCTCCATTCTGTGACTTCAAAAACCACCATTCTATGACTTCACTCATCTCCATTGTGACTTCACACACCTCCATTCTATGAGTTCACACAGCTCCTTTCTGACTTCACACACCTCCATTCTATGACTTCGCACACCTCTATTCTGACTTCACACCCCTCCATTCTGTGACTTCACATACCTCCAATCTTTGACGTCACACCCCTCAATACTCTGCCTTCACACACCTCCACTCTGTTACTTTACACACCTCCATTCTGTAACTTGACACACCTCCTTTCTGTGACTTCACACACCTCCATTCTATGACTTCACACACCTCCATTCTAAGACTTCACACACCTCCATTCTATCACTTCACACACTTCCATTGTTTGACATCATACACCTCCATTCTTTGACTTCACACACCTCCGTTCCATGAATTCACACACCTCCATTCTATGAGTTCACACACGTCCATTCTATGAGTTCACACACTTCCATTCTTACTTCAGCAACATCCATTCTATGACTTCAGACACCTCCTTTCTATGACTTCACACACCTTCATTCTTACTTCAGCAACATCCATTCTGTGACTTCACACACCTCCCGTCTGTGACTTCACACACCTCCATTCTATGACTTCACACACCTCCATTCTATGACTTCACACCTCCATTCTATGGCTTCACACCTCCATTCTATGACTTCACACACCAACATTTATGACGTCACACACCTCCATTCTGTGACTTCACACACCTCCATTCTGACATCACTCACCTACATTCTATGACTTCACACACTTCCATTCTATGACTTCACACACCTCCATTTTGTGACTTCACTCACCTCCATTGTGAGTTCACACACATCCATTCTGTGACTTCACACACCTCCATTCATTTACTTCACACACCTTGACTCTCTGACTTCACATAACTCCATTCTACGATTTCACACACCTCCATTCTGAATTCACACAGCTCCTTTCTATGGCTTCACACACCTCCTTCTGTGACTTCACACACCTCTATTCTATGACTTCACACACCTCCACTGTGATTTCACACACCTCTCTTCTATGTGTTCACACACCTCCATTCTGACCTTACACACCTCATTCTATCACTTCACACACCTCCATTCTTACTTCACACACCTCCATTCTGTGATTTCACACACCTCCATTCTATGATTTCACACACCTCCATTCCATGACTTCACACACCTTCATTCTATGACTTCACACACCTCCATTCTGTGACTTCACACTCCTCAAATCTGTCACTTTACACACCTCCATTCTGTGACTTCTCACACCTCCATTCAGTGATTCCACACACCTCCATTCTATGACTTCACACACCTCCATTCTTTGACTTCACACACCTCCATTCTATGACTTCACACACCTCCATTCTATGACTTCACACACCTCCATTCTGACCTCACATACTTCCATTTTGACTTCAAACACCTCATTTCTGTGACTTCACACACCTCCAATCTGACCTCACACACCTCCATTCTATCACTTCACACACCTCCATTCTCTGACTTCAAAAACCAACATTCTATGACTTCAAACACCTCCATTCTATGACTTCACACACCTCCATTCTGAGACTTCACACACCTCCGTTCTGTGACTTTACACAACTCCACTCTGTGACTATATACACTTCCATTCTGTGATTTCACACACCTCCATTCTTTGACTTCACACACCTCCATTCTATGAATTCACACACCTCCATTATGACTTCACACAACTCTATTCTGTGACTTCACACACCTGCCTTCTGTGACTTCACTCACCTCCATTCTATGACTTCACACCTCCATTCTATGGCTTCACACCTCCATTCTATGACTTCACACACCAACATTTATGACGTCACACACCTCCATTCTGTGACTTCACACACCTCCATTCTGACATCACACACCTACATTCTATGACTTCACGCACTTCCATTCTATGACTTCACACACCTCCATTCTGTGACTTCACTCACCTCCATTGTGAGTTCACACACATCCATTCTGTGACTTCACACACCTCCATTTATTGACTTCACACACCTTGATTCTCTGACTTCACATACCTCCATTCTACGATTTCACACACCTCCATTCTGTGACTTCACACATCTAAATTCTATGATTTCACACACCTCCATTCTGTGACTTCACACACCTCCATTCTGAGTTCACACACCTGCATTCTGTGACTTCACAATCCTCCATTCTATCACTTCACACACCTACATTGTGACTTCACACACCTACGTTCTATCAGTTCACACACCTGCATTGTGACTTCACAAACCTCCATTCTCTGACTTCACACACCTCCATTCTGAATTCACACACCTCCATTCTGACTTCACACACCTCAATTCTGTGACTTCACACACCTCCATTCTATGAATTCAAAGACCTCATTTCTGAGTTGACACACCTCCATTCTGTGACTTCACATACCTCCAATCTGACTTCACACACCTCCATTCTATGACTTCACACACCTCCATTCTGTGACTTCAAAAACCACCATTCTATGGCTTCGCACATCTCCATTGTGAATTCACACACCTCCATTCTATGAGTTCACACAGCTCCATTCTGACTTCACACACCTCCATTCTATGACTTCGCAAACCTCTATTCTGACTTCACACCCCTCCATTCTGTGACTTCACATACCTCCATTCTTTGACTTCACACCCCTCCATTCTGTGCCTTCACACACCTTAAATCTGAGTTCACACACCTCCATACTGTGACTTCACACACCTCCATTCTGTGCCTTCACACACCTCCATTCTATGACTTCAAACACCTCCATTCTATGACTTCACACACCTCCATTTTATGCCTTCACATACCTCCATTCTGTGACTTCACACACCTCCATTCTTTGACATCACTCGCCTCCATTCTGTGACTTCACACACCTCCATTCTATGACTTCACACACCTCCATTCTATGACTTCAGAAACCTACATTGTTACTTCACACACCTCCATTCTGTGACTTCACACACCTCCATTGTTTGCCTTCACACACCTCCATTTTGACTACACACACCTCCATTCTATGTCTTCACACACCTTCATTCTTACTGCAGAAATCTCCATTCTATGACTTCACAAACCTCCCATCTGTGAATTCACACACCTCCATTCTGAGTTCACACACCTCCATTCTGTGACTTCACACACCTCCATTCTGTTACTTCACACACCTCCATTCTATGACTTCACACACCTCCATTCTATGACTTCACACACCTCCATTCTGCCTTCACAGACTTCCATTTGACTTCAAACACCTCATTTCTGTGACTTCACACACCTCCATTTTATGCCTTCACATACTTCCATTCTGTGACTTCACACACCTCCATTCTTTGACATCACTCGCCTCCATTCTGTGACTTCACACACCTCCATTCTATGCCTTCACACACCTCCATTCTATGACTTCAGAAACCTACATTGTTACTTCACACACCTCCATTCTGTGACTTCACACACCTCCATTGTTTGCCTTCACACACCTCCATTTTGACTACACACACCTCCATTCTATGTCTTCACACACCTATATTCTTACTGCAGAAGTCTCCATTCTTTGACTTCACACACCTCCGTTCCGTGAATTCACACACCTCCATTCTATGAGTTCACACACCTCCATTCTAGGAGTTCACACACCTCCATTCTTACTTCAGCAACATCCATTCTATGACTTCAGACACCTCCATTCTATGACTTCACACACCTTCATTATTACTTCAGCCACATCCATTCTGTGACTTCACACACCTCCCTTCTGTGACTTCACACACCTCCATTCTATGACTTCACACACCTCCATTCTATGACTTCACACACTTCCATTCTATGACTTCACACACCTCCATTTTGTGACTTCACACACCTCCATTCTATGACTTCCCACAACTCCATTCTATCACTTCACACACGTGCATTCTGACTTCACACACCTCCATTCCATGACTTCATACACATCCATTCTATGACTTCACACACCAACATTCTTTGACTTCACAAACCTCCATTCTGTGACTTCACATATCTCCATTCTGACTTCACACACATCCATTCTATGACTTCACAAATCTACATTCTATGACTTCAGAAACCTCAATTCCATGACTTCATACACCTCCATTCTATGACTTCACACACCTCCTTTCTTTGACTTCACACACCTCAATTTGACTTCACACACCACAATTCTGTGACTTCACACACCTCCATTTGTGACTTCACACATCAAAATTTTGACTTCACACACCTCCATTCTGTGCCTTCACACACCTCAATTTTGACTTCACACACTTCCATTCTGTGACTTCACACATCTCCATTCTGTGACTTCTTACACCTCCATTCTTGGATTTCACACACCTCCATTCTTGGATTTCACACATCTCCATTCCATGACTTCACACACCTCCATTCTATGAGGTCACACACCTATATTCCATGAGTTCACACACCTCCATTTTGACTTCACACACCTATATTCTGTGACTTCACACACCTCCATTCTGTGACTTCACACACCTCAATTTTGACTTCACACACTTCCATTCTGTGACTTCACACATCTCCATTCTGTGACTTCATACACCTCCAATGTTTGATTTCACACACCTCCATTCTTGGATTTCACACACCTCCATTCCTTGACTTCACACACCTCCATTCTATGACTTCACACATCTCCATTCTGAATTCACACATCTCCATTCTGACTTCATACACCTCAATTCTGTGACTTCACACACCTCCATTCTATGATTTCCCACACCTCCATTCTTTGACTCCACACACCTCCATTCTATGACTTCACATACCTTCTTTCTGAGTTGACACACCTCCATTTTGTGACTTCACATACCTCCAATCTGACTTCACACACCTCCATTCTATGACTTCACACACCTCCATTCTGTGACTTCAAAAACCACCATTCTATGACTTCACTCATCTCCATTGTGACTTCACACACCTCCATTCTATGAGTTCACACAGCTCCTTTCTGACTTCACACACCTCCATTCTATGACTTCGCACACCTCTATTCTGACTTCACACCCCTCCATTCTGTGACTTCACACACCTCCATTCTATGACTTCACACACCTCCATTCTAAGACTTCACACACCTCCATTCTATCACTTCACACACTTCCATTGTTTGACATCATACACCTCCATTCTTTGATTTCACACACCTCCGTTCCATGAATTCACACACCTCCATTCTATGACTTCACACACCTCCATTCTATGACTTCACATACCTCCTTTCTGAGTTGACACACCTCCATTCTGTGACTTCACATACCTCCAATCTGACTTCACACACCTCCATTCTATGACTTCACACACCTCCATTCTGTGACTTCACACACCTCATTCTGTGACTTCCAAAACTACCATTCTATGACTTCACACATCTCCATTGTGACTTCACACACCTCCATTCTATGAGTTCACACAGCTCCATTCTGATTTCACACACCTCCATTCTATGACTTTGCACACCTCTATTCTGACTTCACACCCCTCCATTCTGTGACTTCACATACCGCCATTTTTTGACTTCAGACCCCTCCATTCTGTGGCTTCATACACCTCCACTCTGTGACTTTACACACCTCCATTCTGTGACTTCACACACCTTCCTTCTGTGACTTCACACACCTCCATTCTATGACTTCACACACCTCCATTCTAAGACTTCACACACCTCCATTCTATGACTTCACACACCAATATTCTTTGACTTCACACACCTCCATTCTGTGACTTCACACATCTCCATTCTGACTTCACACACATCCATTCTATGACTTCACAAATCTCCATTCTATGACTTCACAAACCTCCATTCCATGACTTCATACACCTCCATTCTATGACTTCACACACCTCCTTTCTTTGACTTCATACACCTCCATTTTGACTTCACACACCACAATTCTGTGACTTCACACACCTCCATTTGTGACTTCACACATCACAATTTTGACTTCACACACGTCCATTCTGTGACTTCACACACTTCCATTCTGTGATTTCACACACCTGAAGTTTGACTTCACACACTTCCATTCTGTGACTTCACACACCTCCATTCTGTGACTTCACACACCTCGATTGTCTGATTTCACACACCTCCATTCTTGGATTTCACACACCTCCATTCTATGAGGTCACACATCTCTATTCTATGAGTTCACACACCTCCATTTTGACTTCACACACCTCCATTCTATGACTTCACACACCTTCATTCTTACTTCAGAAACATCCATTCTATGACTTCACATACCACCATTCTGGGACTTCACAAACCTCCATTCTGTGACTTCACACACCTCCATTCTGAATTTAAACAGCTCCTTTCTATGACTTCACACACCTCCTTCTGTGACTTCACACACCTCTATTCTATGACTTCACACACCTCCATTGTGATTTCACACACCTCCATTCAATGTGTTCACACACCTCCATTCTGTGACTTCACACACCTCCATTCTATGATTTCGCACACCTCCATTCCATGACTTCACACACCTCCATTCTATGACTTCACACACCTCCATTCTGAATTCCCACACCTATATTCTGTGACTTCACACACCTCAGTTTCTGACTTCACACACCTCCATTCTATGACTTCCACACCTCCATTCTGTAACTTCACACACCACCATTCTATGACTTCACACACCTCCATTGTGAGTTCACACACCTCCATTCTATGAGTTCACACACCTCCATTCTGACTTTACACACCTCCATTCTATGACTTCACACACCTACATTCTGACTTCACACACCTCCATTATATGACTTAGCACACCTCAATTCTGATTTCACACACCTCCATTCTGTGACTTCACACACCTCCATGACATGACTTTACATACGTCCATTCGATGACTTCACACACCTCCATTCTTTGACTTCACACACCTCCATTTTGACTTCACACACCTACATTCTGTGACTTTACACACGTCCATTTGTGACTTCACACACCACCTTTTTGACTTCACACACCTTCATTCTGTGACTTCACACACCTCCATTTTGGGACTTCACACACCTCCGTTTTGACTTCACACACATCCATTTTGTGACTTCACACACCTATATTTTTTCACCTCACACAACTCTATTGTTTGACTTCACACACCTCCATTCTTTGACTTCACACACCTACATTCCATGACTTCGCAACCTCCATTCTATGAGTTCACACACATTCATTCAATGAGTTCACAAACTCCATTTTTACTTCCCACACCTCCATTCTATGACTTCACACAACTCCATTCTGACTTCACACACTTCCATTTTGACTTCAAACACCTCATTTCTGTGACTTCACACACCTCCATTCTATGATTTCACACACCTCTATTGTGATTTCACACAACTCTATTCTGTGACTTCACACACCTGCCTTCTGTGACTTCACACACCTCCATTCTATGACTTCACACACCTCCATTTTATGACTTCACACACCTCCATTTTGTGACTTCACACACCTCCATTCTATGACTTCACACACCTCCTTTCTGTAACTTCACACACTTCAAATATTTGACCTCACAAACCTCCATTCCATGACTTCACAGACCTCCATTCTATGACTTCACACACCTCTTTCTTTGACTTCACACACCTCCATTCTGTGACTTCACACACCTCAATTTTGACTTCACACACCTCCATTCTTTGATTTCACACACGTCCAATCCATGACTTCACACACCTCCATTCTATGAGTTCACACACCTCCATTCTATGACTTCACACACTTCCGTTATATGACTTCAAACACCTCGATTCTGTGACGTCACACACCTCCATTCTATGACTTCACACCTCTACATTCTATGACTTCACACACCTCAATTCTGTGACTTCACACAACACCATTGTGACTTCACGCACCTCCATTCTGTGACTTCACACACCTCGATTCTCTGACTTCACACACCTCCATTCTATGATTTCACACAGCTCCATTCTGTGACTTCACACATCTCCATTTTATGACTTTACACACCTGCATTCTATGACTTCACACACCTCCATCCTTTGACTTCACACACCTCCATTCTAGGACTTCACACACCTCAATTTTGTGACTTCACACACCTCCATTCTATGACTTCACACACCTCCATTCTGTGACTTCACACATCTCCATTCTATGACTTCACACACCTTCATTCTGTGACTTCACTCACCTCCATTGTGTGTTCACACACCTCCATTCTGTGACCTCACAAACCTCCATTCTGTGACTTCACACACCTCGATTCTCTGACTTCACACACCTCCATTCTATGATTTCACACACCTCCATTCTGTGCCTTCACCCATCTCCATTCTATGACTTCACACACCTCCATTTTGTGACTTCCCACACCTCCATTCTGGGTTCACACACCTCCATTCTGTGACTTCGAACACCTCCATTCTGTAACTTCACACACCTCCAATATATGACTTCACACACCTCCATTCTATAACTTCACACACCTCCATTCTATGACTTCACACACCTCCATTCTGTGACTCAAACACCTCCATTCTGTAACTTCACACACCTCCATTTTTTGTCTTCACACACCTCCATTCTATGAATTCACACACCTTCATTCTTACTTCAGAAACGTCCATTCTATGAATACACAAACCTACCTTCTGTGAATTCACACACCTCCATTCTGAGTTCACACACCTCCATTCTGTGACTTCACACACCTCCGTTCTATGATTTCACACACCTCCATCTGTGACTTCACACACCTCCATTCTGACTTCACACTCCTCCATTCTATGAGTTTACACACCTCCATTCTGTGACTTCACACACCTCCATTCTATGACTTCACACAACTGCATTCTATGACTTCACACACCTCCATTCTATGACTTCACACACCTCCTTTCTGAGTTGACACACCTCCATTCTGTTACTTCACACACCTCCAATCTGACGTTACACACCTCCATTCAATGACTTCACACACCTCCATTCTGTGTCTTCAAAAACCAACATTCTATGACTTCAAACACCTCCATTCTATGACTTCACACACCTCCATTCTGAGACTTCACACACCTCCACTCTGTGACATTGCACACCTACACTCTGTGACTACACACAACTCCATTCTGTGATTTCACACACCTCCATTCTATGACTTCACACCCCTCCATTCTTTGACTTCACACACCTCCATTCTATGAATTCACACACCTCCATTGTGACTACACACAACTCTATTCTGTGACTTCTCACACCTGCCTTCTGTGACTTCACACACCTCCATTCTATGACTTCACACACCTCCATTCTATGACTTCACACTTCCATTCTATGACTTCACACACCAACATTTATGACGTCACATACCTCCATTCTGTGACTTCACACACCTCCATTCTGACATCACACACCTCCATCTATGACTTCACACACTTCCATTCTATGACTTCACACACCTCCATTCTGTGACTTCACTCACATCCATTGTGAGTTCACACACCTCCATTCTGTGACTTCTCACACCTCCATTCTGTGACTTCACACACCTCGATTCTGTGACTTCACAGACCTCCATTCTACGATTTCAAACACCTCCATTCTGTGACTTCACACACCTCCATTCTGTGACTTCACACACCTCCATTCTGAGTTCACACATCTCCATTCTATGACTTCACACACCTCTATTATATGACTTCACACACCTCCATTTTGTGACTTCACACACCTCCATTCTATGACTTCACACACCTCCATTCTATGACTTCACACACCTACATTGTGACTTCACACACCTACGTTCTATCAGTTCACACACCTGCATTTTGACTTCACACACCTCCAGTCTCTGACTTCACACACCTCCATTCTGAATACACACACCTCCATTCTGACTTCACACACCTCAGTGCTGTCACTTCACACACCTCCATTCTATGATTTCCCACACCTCCATTCTTTGACTTCACACACCTCCATTCTATGACTTCACATACCTCCTTTCTGAGTTGACACACCTCCATTCTGTGACTTCACATACCTCCAATCTGACTTCACACACCTCCATTCTATGACTTCACACACCTCCATTCTGTGACTTCACACACCTCCATTCTGTGACTTCAAAAACCACCATTCTATGACTTCACACATCTCCATTGTGACTACACACACCTCCATTCTATGAGTTCACACAGCTCCATTCTGACTTCACACACCTCCATTCTGTGACTTCACATACCGCCATTCTTTGACTTCAGACCCCTCCATTCTGTGGCTTCACACACCTCCACTCTGTGACTTTACACACCTCCATTCTGTGACTTCACACACCTTCCTTCTGTGACTTCACACACTTCCATTCTATGACTTCACACACCTCCATTCTAAGACTTCACACACCTCCATTCTATGACTTCACACACCAATATTCTTTGACTTCACACACCTCCATTCTGTGAACTCACACATCTCCATTCTGACTTCACACACATCCATTCTTTGACTTCACAAATCTCCATTCTATGACTTCACAAACCTCCATTCCATGACTTCATACACCTCCATTCTATGACTTCACACACCTCCTTTCTTTGACTTCATACACCTCCATTTTGACTTCACACACCACAATTCTGTGACTTCACACACCTCCATTTGTGACTTCACACATCACAATTTTGACTTCACACACGTCCATTCTGTGACTTCACACACTTCCATTCTGTGATTTCACACACCTTAAGTTTGACTTCACACACTTCCATTCTGTGACTTCACACATCTCCATTCTGTGACTTCACACACCTCCATTGTCTGATTTCACACACCTCCATTCTTGGATTTCACACACCTCCATTCTATGAGGTCACACATCTCTATTCTATGAGTTCACACACCTCCATTTTGACTTCACACACCTCCATTCTATGACTTCACACACCTTCATTCTTACTTCAGAAACATCCATTCTATGACTTCACACACCTCCATTGTGAGTTCACACACCTCCATTCTATGAGTTCACACACCTCCATTCTATGACTTCCCAAGCTCCATTCTATGACTTCACACACTTCCAATCTATGACTTCACAAACCTCCATTCTATGACTTCACACACCTCCATTCTATGACTTCACACACCTGCATTCTGACTTCACACACCTCCATTCTGTGACTTCATACACCTCCAATCTAGGACTTCACACACCAATATTCTATGACTTCACACAAATCAATTATGTGACTTCACACATCTCCATTTTGACTTCACAAACCTCCATTCTATTACTTCACACACCTCCATTCTATGATTTCACACACTTCCAATCTATGACTTCACACACCTCCATTCTATGTCTTCACACACCTGCATTCTGACTTCACACACCTCCATTCTATGACTTCATACACCTCCATTCTATGACTTCACACACCAACATTCTGTGACTTCACACACCTCCATTATGTGACTTCACACACCTCCATTCGATGTGTTCACACACCTCTATTCTGTGACTTCACACACCTCCATTCTATGATTTCGCACACCTCCATTCCATGACTTCACACACCTCCATTCTGTGACTTCACACACCTCCATTCTGAATTCCCACACCTATATTCTGTGACTTCACACACCTCAGTTTCTGACTTCCACACCTCCATTCTGTAACTTCACACATCACCATTCTATGACTTCACACACCTCCATTGTGAGTTCACACACCTCCATTCTATGAGTTCACACACCTCCATTCTGACTTCACACACCTCCATTCTCTGACTTCACACACCTACATTCTGACTTCACACACCTCCATTATATGACTTAGCACACCTCAATTCTGATTTCACACACCTCCATTCTGTGACTTCACACCTCCATGACATGACTTTACATACCTCCATTCGATGACTTCACACACCTCCATTCTTTGACTTCACACACCTCCATTTTGACTTCACACACCTACATTCTGTGACTTTACACACGTCCATTTGTGACTTCACACACCACCTTTTTGACTTCACACACCTTCATTCTGTGACTTCACACACCTCCATTTTGGGACTTCACACACCTCCGTTTTGACTTCACACACATCCATTTTGTGACTTCACACACCTCCATTGTTTCACCTCACACAACTCTATTGTTTGACTTCACACACCTCCATTCTTGACTTCACACACCTCCATTCCATGACTTCGCAACCTCCATTCTATGAGTTCACACACATTCATTCTATGAGTTCACAAACTCCATTTTTACTTCCCACACCTCCATTCTATGACTTCACACACCTCCATTCTGTGACTTCATAAACCCCCATTCTATGACTTCACACACCTCCACTGTGACTTCACACACCTCCATTCTATGAGTTCACACACCTCCATTCTGACTTCACACACCTCCATTCTATGACTTCGCACACCTCTATTCTGACTTCACACACCTCTATTCTATGACTTCACACACCTCCATTGTGACTTCACACAACTCGATTCTGTGACTTCACACACCTCAATTCTATAACTTCACACACCTCCATTCTATGACTTCCCAAGCTCCATTCTATGACTTCACACACTTCCAATCTATGACTTCACACACCTCCATTCTATGACTTCATACACCTCCAATCTAGGACTTCACACACCAATATTCTATGACTTCACACAAATCAATTATGTGACTTCACACATCTCCATTTTGACTTCACAAACCTCCATTCTATTACTTCACACACCTCCATTCTATGACTTCACACACTTCCAATCTATGACTTCACACACCTCCATTCTATGTCTTCACACACCTGCATTCTGACTTCACACACCTCCATTCTATGACTTCATACACCTGCATTCTATGACTTCACACACCAACATTCTGTGACTTCACACACCTCCATTATGTGACTTCACACATCTCCATTCTGACTTCACACTCCTCCATTCTATGACTTCACACACCTCCATTCTATGACTTCACACACCTCCATTCTGTAACTTCACACACTTCCAATGTTTGACTTCACAAACGTCCATTCCATGACTTCATACACCTCCATTCTATGACTTCACACACCTCCATTCTTTGACTTCACACACTTCCATTTTGACTTCACACACCTCCATTCTGTGACTTCAAACACCTCCTTTCTGTGATTTCACACACCTCCATACTATGACTTCCACAGACCTTCAATCTATGACTTCACACACCTCCATTCTATGACTTCACACACTTCCAATCTATGACTTCACACACCTCCATTCTATGACTTCACACACCTCCATTCTATGACTTCACACACCTGCATTCTGACTTCACACACCTCCATTACATGACTTCACACAACTGTATTCTGTGACTTCACACACCTGCCTTCTGTGACTTCACACACCTCCATTCTATGACTTCACACACCTTCATTCTATGACTTCACACCTCCATTCTATGACTTCACACACCAACATTTATGACGTCACATACCTCCATTCGGTGACTTCACACACTTCCATTCTGACATCACACACCTGCATTCTGTGACTTCACACACCTCCATTCTATGACTTCACACACAACTCCATTCGGTGACTTCACAGACCTCCACTCTGTGACTTTTCACACCTCAATTCTGTGACTTCACACACCCCCATTCTATGATTTCACACACAATCCATTCTATGACTTAACAAACCTCCATTCTTTGATTGCACACACCTCCATTCTATGACTTCACACACCTCCATTGTGACTTCACACAACTCCATTCTGTGACTTCACACACCTCCTTTCTGTGACTTCACACACCTCCATACTATGACTTCCAAACACCTTCAATCTATGACTTCACACACCTCCATTCTATGACTTCACACACTTCCAATCTATGGCTTCACACACCACCATTCTATGACTTCACACACCTCCATTCTATGACTTCACACACCTGCATTCTGACTTCACACACCTCCATTCTCTGACTTCACACACCTCCATTTTATGACTTCACACACCTCCATTCTGTAACTTCACACACTTCCATTGTTTGACTTCACAAACCTCCATTCCATGACTTCATACACCTCCATTCTATGACTTCAAACACATCCATTCTTTGACTTCACACACCTCCATTTTGACTTCACACACCTCCATTCTGTGACTTCACACACCTGCATTTGTGACTTCACTCAGCACAATTTTGACTTCACACACGTCCATGATTTGACTTCACACACCTCCATTCTCTGACTTCACACACCTCCATTTTTACTTCACACACTTCCATTCTGTAACTTCACACACCTCCATTCTGTGACTTCACACACCTCCATTGTTTGACTTCACACACCTTCATTTTGACTTCACACACCTCCATTCTATGGCTTCACACACCTTCATTCTTACTTCAGAAACATCCATTCTATAACTTCACAAACCTCCCTTCTGTGAATTCACACACCTCCATTCTGAGGTCACACACCTCCATTCTGTGACTTCACACACCTCCATTCTGTGACTTCACACACCTCCATTCTATGACTTCAAACACCTCCATCTGTGACTTCACACACCTCCATTCCATGACTTCACACTCCTCCATTGTATGAGTTCACACACCTCCATTCTGTGACTTCACACACCTGCATTCTATGACTTCACACACCTCCATTCTGACTTCACACACTTCCATTTTGACTTCAAACACCTCATTTCTGTGACTTCACACACCTCCATTCTATGATTTCACACACCTCTATTCTATGACTTCACACAACTCCATTCTATGACTTCACATACCTCCTTTCTGAGTTGACACACCTCCATTCTGTTACTTCACACACCTCCAATCTGATTTCACACGCCTCCATTCTTTCACTTCACACACCTCCATTCTATGAATTCACACACCACCATTGTGATTTCACACAACTCTATTCTGTGACTTCACACACCTGCCTTCTGTGACTTCACACACCTCCATTCTATGACTTCACACACCTCCATTTTATGACTTCACACACCTCCTTTCTGTAACGTCACACACTTCAAATATTTGACCTCACAAACCTCCATTCCATGACTTCACAGACCTCCGTTCTATGACTTCACACACCTCTTTCTTTGACTACACACACCTCCATTTTGACTTCACACACCTACATTCTGTGACTTCACACACCTCAATTTTGACTTCACACACCTCCATTCTTTGATTTCACACACGTCCAATCCATGACTTCACACACCTCCATTCTATGAGTTCACACACCTCCATTCTATGACTTCACACACTTCCATTATATGACTTCACACACCTCGATTCTGTGACGTCACACACCTCCATTCTATGACTTCACACCTCTACATTCTATAACTTCACACACCTCAATTCTGTGACTTCACACAACACCATTCTGACTTCACGCACCTCCATTCTGTGACTTCAAACACCTCGATTCTCTGACTTCACACACCTCCATTCTATGATTTCACACAGCTCCATTCTGTGACTTCACACATCTCCATTTTATGACTTTACACACCTGCATTCTATGACTTCACACACCTCCATCCTTTGACTTCACACACCTCCATTCTAGGACTTCACACACTTCAATTTTGTGACTTCACACACCTCCATTCTATGACTTCACACACCTCCATTCTGTGACTTCACTCACCTCCATTGTGTGTTCACACACCTCCATTCTGTGACCTCACAAACTTCCATTCTGTGACTTCACACACCTCGATTCTCTGACTTCACACACCTCCATTCTATGATTTCACACACCTCCATTCTGTGCCTTCACCCATCTCCATTCTATGACTTCACACACCTCCATTTTGTGACTTCCCACACCTCCATTCTGAGTTCACACACCTCCATTCTGTGACTTCACACACCTCCATTCTGTAACTTCACACACCTCCAATATATGACTTCACACACCTCCATTCTATGACTTCACACACCTCCATTCTATGACTTCACACACCTCCATTCTGTGACTCAAACACCTCCATTCTATATCTTCACACACCTCCATTTTTCGACTTTACATACCTACATTCTATGACTTTACACACCTCCATTCTGTGACTTAACACACATCCATAGTTTGACTTCGCACACCTACGTTCTATCAGTTCACACACCTGCATTTTGACTTCACACACCTCCAGTCTCTGACTTCACACACCTCCATTCTGAATACACACACCTCCATTCTGACTTCACACACCTCAGTGCTGTCACTTCACACACCTCCATTCTATGATTTCCCACACCTCCATTCTTTGACTTCACACACCTCCATTCTATGACTTCACGTACCTCCTTTCTGAGTTGACACACCTCCATTCTGTGACTTCACATACCTCCAATCTGACTTCACACACCTCCATTCTATGACTTCACACACCTCCATTCTGTGACTTCACACACCTCCATTCTGTGACTTCAAAAACCACCATTCTATGACTTCACACATCTCCATTGTGACTTCACACACCTCCATTCTATGAGATCACACAGCTCCATTCTGACTTCACACACCTCCATTCTATGACTTCGCACACCTCTATTCTGACTTCACACCCCTCCATTCTGTGACTTCACATACCGCCATTCTTTGACTTCAGACCCCTCCATTCTCTGGCTTCACACACCTCCACTCTGTGACTTTACACACCTCCATTCTGTGACTTCACACACTTTCCTTCTGTGACTTCACACACCTCCATTCTATGACTTCACACACCTCCATTCTATGACTTCACAAATCTGCATTCTGTGACTTCACAAACCTCCATTCCATGACTTCATACACCTCCATTCTATGACTTCACACACCTCCATTTTATGACTTTACACACCTGCATTCTATGACTTCACACACATCCATTCTATGACTTCACGTACCTCCTTTCTGAGTTGACACACCTCCATTCTGTGACTTCACATACCTCCAATCTGACTTCACACACCTCCATTCTATGACTTCACACACCTCCATTCTGTGACTTCACACACCTCCATTCTGTGACTTCAAAAACTACCATTCTATGACTTCGCACATCTCCATTGTGACTTCACACACCTCCATTCTTTGAGTTCACACAGCTCCATTCTGACTTCACACACCTCCATTCTATGACTTCGCACACCTCTATTCTGACTTCACACCCCTCCATTCTGTGACTTCACATACCGCCATTCTTTGACTTCAGACCCCTCCATTCTCTGGCTTCACACACCTCCACTCTGTGACTTTACACACCTCCATTCTGTGACTTCACACACTTTCCTTCTGTGACTTCACACACCTCCATTCTATGACTTCACACACCTCCATTCTATGACTTCACAAATCTCCATTCTATGACTTCACAAACCTCCATTCCATGACTTCATACACCTCCATTCTATGACTTCACACACCTCCATTTTATGACTTTACACACCTGCATTCTATGACTTCACACAACTCCATCCTTTGACTTCACACACCTCCATTCTAGGACTTCACACACCTCAATTTTGTGACTTCACACACCTCCATTCTATGACTTCACACACCTCCATTCTGTGACTTCACACATCTCCATTCTATGACTTCACACACCTCCATTCTGTGACTTCACTCACCTCCATTGTGTGTTCACACACCTCCATTCTGTGACCTCACAAACCTCCATTTTGTGACTTCACACACCTCTATTCTCTGACTTCACACACCTCCATTCTATGATTTCACACACCTCCATTCTGTGCCTTCACCCATCTCCATTCTATGACTTCACACACCTCCATTTTGTGACTTCCCACACCTCCATTCTGAGTTCACACACCTCCATTCTGTGACTTCAAACACCTCCATTCTGTAACTTCACACACCTCCAATATATGACTTCACACACCTCCATTCTATGACTTCACACACCTCCATTGTATGACTTCACACACCTCCATTCTGTGACTCAAACACCTCCATTCTATAACTTCACATACCTCCATTTTTTGACTTTACACACCTATATTCTATGACTTTACACACCTCCATTCTGTGACTTAACACACATCCATTGTTTGACTTCACACACCTGCATTTTGACTTCACACACCTCCATTCTATGAATTCACACACCTTCATTCTTACTTCAGAAACGTCCATTCTATGAATACACAAACCTACCTTATGTGAATTCACACACCTCCATTCTGAGTTCACACACCTCCATTCTATGATTTCACACACCTCCATCTGTGACTTCACACACCTCCATTCTATGACTTCACACAACTGCATTCTATGACTTCACACACCTCCATTCTATGACTTCACACACCTCCTTTCTGAGTTGACACACCTCCATTCTGTTACTTCACACACCTCCAATCTGACGTCACACAACTCCATTCAATGACTTCACACACCTCCATTCTGTGTCTTCAAAAACCAACATTCTATGACTTCAAACACCTCCATTCTATGACTTCACACACCTCCATTCTGAGACTTCACACACCTCCACTCTGTGACTTTGCACACCTACACTCTGTGACTACACACAACTCCATTCTGTGATTTCACACACCTCCATTCTATGACTTCACACCCCTCCATTCTTTGACTTCACACACCTCCATTCTATGAATTCACACACCTCCATTGTGACTTCACACAACTCTATTCTGTGACTTCACACACCTCGATTCTGTGACTTCACAGACCTCCATTCTACGATTTCACACACCTCCATTCTGTGACTTCACACACCTCCATTCTGTGACTTCACACACCTCCATTCTGAGTTCACACATCTCCATTCTATGACTTCACACACCTCCATTATATGACTTCACACACTTCCATTTTGTGACTTCACACACCTCCATTCTATGACTTCACACACCTCCATTCTATGACTTCACACACCTACATTGTGACTTCACACACCTACGTTCTATCCGTTCACACACCTGCATTGTGACTTCACACACCTCCAGTCTCTGACTTCACACACCTCCATTCTGAATACACACACCTCCATTCTGACTTCACACACCTCAGTGCTGTCACTTCACACACCTCCATTCTATGATTTCCCACACCTCCATTCTTTGACTTCACACACCTCCATTCTATGACTTCACGTACCTCCTTTCTGAGTTGACACACCTCCATTCTGTGACTTCACATACCTCCAATCTGACTTCACACACCTCCATTCTATGACTTCACACACCTCCATTCTGTGACTTCACACACCTACATTCTATGAGTTCACACAGCTCCATTCTGACTTCACACACCTAAATTCTATGACTTCGCACACCTCTATTCTGACTTCACACCCCTCCATTCTGTGACTTCACATACCGCCATTCTTTGACTTCAGCCCCCTCCATTCTCTGGCTTCACACACCTCCACTCTGTGACTTTACACACCTCCATTCTATGACTTCACACACCTCCATTCTATGACTTCACAAATCTCCATTCTATGACTTCACAAACCACCATTCCATAACTTCATACACCTCCATTCTATGACTTCACACACCTCCTTTCTTTGACTTCATACACCTCCATTTTGACTTCACACACCACAATTCTGTGACTTCACACACCTCCATTTGTGACTTCACACATCACAATTTTGACTTCACACACGTCCATTCTGTGACTTCACACACTTCCATTCTGTGATTTCACACACCTTAATTTTGACTTCACACACTTCCATTCTGTGACTTCACACACCTCCATTCTGTGATTTAACACACCTCCATTCTATGAGGTCACACATCTCTATTCTATGAGTTCACACACCTCCATTTTGACTTCACACACCTCCATTCTATGACTTCACACACCTTCATTCTTACTTCAGAAACATCCATTCTATGACTTCACATACCTCCATTCTGGGACTTCACAAACCTCCATTCTGTGACTTCACACACCTCCATTCTGAATTCACACAGCTCCTTTCTATGACTTCACACACCTCCTTCTGTGACTTCACACACCTCTATTCTATGACTTCACACACCTCCATTGTGATTTCACACACCTCCATTCGATGTGTTCACACACCTCCATTCTGTGACTTCACACACCTCCATTTTATGATTTCGCACACCTCCATTCCATGACTTCACACACCTCCATTCTATGACTTCACACACCTCCATTCTGAATTCCCACACCTATATTCTGTGACTTCACACACCTCAGTTTCTGACTTCACACACCTCCATTCTATGACTTCCACACCTCCATTCTGTAACTTCACACACCACCATTCTATGACTTCACACACCTCCATTGTGAGTTCACACACCTCCATTCTATGAGTTCACACACCTCCATTCTGACTTCACACACCTCCATTCTATGACTTCACACACCTACATTTTGACTTCACACACCTCCATTATATGACTTAGCACACCTCAATTCTAATTTCACACACCTCCATTCTGTGACTTCACACACCTCCATGACATGACTTTACATACCTCCATTCGATGACTTCACACACCTCCATTCTTTGACTTAACACACCTCCATTTTGACTTCACACACCTCCATTCTGTGACTTTACACACGTCCATTTGTGACTTCACACACCACCATTTTGACTTCACACACATTCATTCTGTGACTTCACACACCTCCATTTTGGGACTTCACACACCTCCGTTTTGACTTCACACACATCCATTTTGTGACTTCACACACCTCCATTGTTTCACCTCACACAACTCTATTGTTTGACTTCACACACCTCCATTCTTTGACTTCACACACCTCCATTCCATGACTTCACAACCTCCATTCTATGAGTTCACACACTTTCATTCTATGAGTTTACAAACTCCATTTTTACTTCCCACACCTCCATTCTATGACTTCACACACCTCCGTTCTGTGACTTCAAAAACCCCCATTCTATGACTTCACACACCTTCATTGTGACTTCACATACCTCCATTCTATGAGTTCACACACCTCCATTCTGACTTCACACACCTCCATTCTATGACTTCGCACACCTCTATTCTGACTTCACACACCTCTATTCTATGACTTCACACACCTCCATTGTGACTTCACACAACTCGATTCTGTGACTTCACACACCTCAATTCTATAACTTCACACACCTCCATTCTATGACTTCCCAAGCTCCATTCTATGACTTCACACACTTCCAATCTATGACTTCACAAACCTCCATTCTATGACTTCACACACCTCCATTCTATGACTTCACACACCTGCATTCTGACTTCACACACCTCCATTCTATGACTTCATACACCTCCAATCTAGGACTTCACACACCAATATTCTATGACTTCACACAAATCAATTATGTGACTTCACACATCTCCATTCTGACTTCACACACCTCCATTCTATTACTTCACACACCTCCATTCTATGACTTCACACACTTCCAATCTATGACTTCACACACCTCCATTCTATGTCTTCACACACCTGCATTCTGACTTCACATACCTCCATTCTACGACTTCATACACCTCCATTCTATGACTTCACACACCAACATTCTGTGACTACACACACCTCCATTATGTGACTTCACACATCTCCATTCTGACTTCACACACCTCCATTCTGTAACTTCACACACTTCCAATGTTTGACTTCACAAACCTCCATTCCATGACTTCATACACCTCCATTCTATGACTTCACACACCTCCATTCTTTGACTTCACACACTTCCATTTTGAGTTCACACACCTCCATTCTGTGACTTCAAACACCTCCTTTCTGTGACTTCACACACCTCCATACTATGACTTCCACACACCTTCAATCTATGACTTCACACACCTCCATTCTATGACTTCACACACCTGCATTCTGACTTCACACACCTCCATTACATGACTTCACACAACTGTATTCTGTGACTTCACACACCTGCCTTCTGTGACTTCACACACCTCCATTCTATGACTTCACACACCTTCATTCTATGACTTCACACCTCCATTCTATGACTTCACACACCAACATTTATGACGTCACATACCTCCATTCGGTGACTTCACACACTTCCATTCTGACATCACCCACCTGCATTCTGTGACTTCACACACCTCCATTCTATGACTTCACACACAACTCCATTCTGTGACTTCACAAACCTCCACTCTGTGACTTTACACACCTCAATTCTGTGACTTCACACACCTCCATTCTATGATTTCACACACAATCCATTCTATGACTTCACACTTCCATTCTATGACTTCACACACCAACATTTATGACGTCACCTACCTCCACTCTGTGACTTCACACACCTCCATTCTGACATCACACACCTCCATTCTATGACTTCACACAATTCCATTCTATGACTTCACACACCTCCATTCTGTGACTTCATCACCTCCATTGTGAGTTCACACACCTCCATTCTGTGACTTCACACAGAGTTTTGCCTAGTGGTAGAGTGCTTGCCTAGCATGCACGAAGACCTGGGTTCAATTCCTCAATACCACATACATAGAAAAATGCTGGAAGTGGTGCTGAGGCTGAAGTGGTAGAGCCCTAGCCTTGAGAAAATATAAGGACAGTGCTCAGTCCCTGAGTTCAAGCCCAGGCCTGGCCAAATCAAAAGTAGTAGAGCACTGGCATTGAACTGAAGATCTGAGGAACAGCCCAGGCGCAGAGTTCAAGCACCGCAAACAACAACAACAAAATCTATGAAATGGCAGTGATGGTTTTAAGCTAAGCAAAAATAGAGTAGAAAGTGGTAAAATACATATTTGTGTGTAAGCAAAATAGCCAGACTTATGCATTAGAACAGGATAGCAACTTGAAAAAAAATTTTGTTTTCCATCTCACTAGGTCCTGTCTCTTAATTTATTCAAGTAAGTAAAATGCTGGGTTTTATAATCATTGTTCTGAATATTAGAAAATCATAATATCTCTCATTAACCAAGAAAGACCAGGAACTGGGGCTTCGTTCAAATGGCAGAGTATCAGGCAAGAGAAGAAAAAATTGAAGTAAGAACTTGAAGTTCTTGATCCAGAACCTGCATAGTAACAGAGCAGCAGCCTGGTGATGGTACCTCACACCTATAATCTTAGCTACTCAGGAGGCTAAGATCTGAGAATCAAAGTTTAAAGCCAGCCAAAGTACCCAGTTAACTGCCAGAAAAACCAGAAGTGGCACTGTGGCTCACAGATTAAAGCACTAGCCTTGAGCTGAAGAGCTCAGGGACAGTGCCCAGGCCCAGAGTTCAAGCCCCACAATTGACAAAAATCAAACAAGCAAACAAAACTCACAAAGAAGCCTGCAGACCACAGTGGTTCTGCTGAGTCTCTTCTCTATGGGGATCAGGAAACATTTCACTTTTTCTGTCTCTTCCCATCTCAACATTCATACTAAAATAAGACTGTGTTGAAAGTTTCAATTTATAAAAATGTTTTTCATGAGGCACCCTGAAATATTCATCGCTTATATCTCAATTGAAGATAGTTGATTTGGGGCTGCATTGGTAGAGTGCTAGCCTTGAGCAGAAAAGGTCAGGGATAGAGCTGAAGCACTCAGTTGAAGACCCAGTGCCAACACACAAAAGAAATTATGCACTTTATACATATTTTCTAATTTCTTAATGAATTTTTCAGTCTGTATAAATATAGGGTACATTCCTTGTTACTTAAGTAAGATTGCTCTTTTTTTTCTTTTTGCCAGTCCTACGGCTTGGACTCAGGGCCTAGACATTTTCATTGGACTCGCTTGCCAAGGTGAGTGCTCTGCCTCTTGAAACACAGCGCCACTTCTAGCTTTTTTCTGAGTATGCGGTACCGGTGAATAGAACCTAGGTCTTCATGCATTCTAGGTGAGCACTCTACCATTAGGCTACATTCCCAGGCAGGGAGATTCCTCTTACAGTCATTGTATGTTCACAGAGTTTGATCTCACACACTGTAGGGCCCTGGTTGGCTTTGACCTGTGATCCTAAGCCCTGAGCCTCCTAAGTAGCTGAAATTAAGTTGTGAGCCAGCATATTGGCTTCCATTCTTTTTTCTACAAAAATATATGTAGTTATCTAAAATATATCTATAGCTGAAAAAAATGAATCTCTCCCAAACAAATCTTCAAAGAAACAACCATCCTATTAAAAGGTGGGCTAAAGACTTAAAAGAGTATTTTCTGAAGAAAAAATTAAAATGGGCTTTAGACACATGAAGAAATGCTCCATATCTCTAGCAATAAGGGAAATGAAAATCAAAACAACTTTGAGATTCCACCTGACTCCAGTCAGAATGGCCATTATCAAAAAATCTAATAAGAGATACTGGTGGGGAAGTGACCAGGGGGGATCACACCTACACTGTTGGTGTGAGTGTAAACTCGTTCAATCACCAGGGAAAGCAGTGTGGTGGTTCCTCAAAAGACTGAACATAGAGCTCCCCTATGATCCAGCAAATCCACTACTTGGCATCTACCCAAATGTCCAGAAAAAAGGACATACTAAAGCCACTACCACAATGATGCTCATTGCAGCACTATTTAACATAGCAAAGATATGAAACCAACCCAGATGCCACTCAGTAGATGACTGAATCAAGAAGATGTGATACTTATACACAATGGAATGCTATGCTGCCATCAGAAGGAATGACATCGCCCCATTTGTAAGGAAATGGAAAGACTTGGAAAAATTCATATTAAGTGAAGCAAGCCAGACCCAAAGAAACATAAGCTCAATGGTTTCCCTCATTTGTAATAATTAGTTCACATCTAGGACTCTCCTAGCAGAGGATTATAATAACTCAAAAACCTAGGTATAAAAGGTCATATAGGATGAGACTAAATGAAAGGATCTCTAGGATATGGGAACAAGAGCTATATCTTGTGTCATCGTTGCTCTTAATCTTGTGTGATTTTTGTCCTTAATCTACTATGTTATTTCTCATCTCTTATTTTGCCCTTTGGTTAATGTCAGATTGTTACTGTATCTGATTTTTTCCCTGGCATATTGTATATATGTTTATTTGTTTATGTCAAATAGGAAAGGGAAGGGGGGAAACAAGATGATTGGGTAGGGGAGGGGAGAGGGAACTGGGGACAAAAACATGTGGAGTGGAATAAATGTGTGAGAAGTAATGCAGTCCACTACCTGTAAATGTAATCGTAACCCCTCTATACATTACCCTGAAAATAAAAAAGAGACTAAAAATATCTGTAGAAAATGAGGTTGGATGATGGAAACAACCAGATGCCCTACTAAAAAAATGTGATACACGCACGCACACACACACACACACACACACACACACACACACACAAACGCACACACACAATGGAATGATACATAGCCAACCGACAAGATAAAATAATGGCATTCTCGGGGAAGTGGATGAAAAGGAAAAAAATCATATTAAGTGAAGTAAGCCAAACTCAAAGGAACATAGGCCCAAGAGTCTCCCTCATATTTCAAATTCAGTAGAAACCTTGGGCTCTGCTACCAGAGATTTATAATAGAACAAAATCTAGAGACATCGTGACAAATAGTATGACACTAAATGTAAGGACCTCCAAGATAAAGAAACAAAACTCATATAATGAGTGATTGTTGCCCTTAATGAACTATGTGATCTCTTATCTCTTTTGCTATCCCTTGGTTATATCATATTGTTACAATATTTCACCTTGTTTTCTGATATATTTCTTATGTGCCTAATTGGTTATTTGAAATTGGAGAGGGAAGGGGGGAAATGAACATGAGTGGGGGTAGGGGAAGGAAAATGGGGACCATATCATTACATGGGATATCAAAGTTTGAGTAGTAATGCACCTTCTATCTGGTGAATATAATGTAACCCTTCTATAAATTACAATAAAAATAAATACATAAAAAGAAGATCTGAACAGAAAAACAATAATAATGGCATTTTGGGGTAGTGGATGAAATTAGAGTGAATCCTGTTGAGTGAGATAAGTCAAGACCAAGGAACAAAAGGTACATGGTATCCTTAATATATGGATATTAGTTTCAAACAGTAGTAGAGCGATGACTGAATAGTTGATACCCAATGTTCTGGACATAATTTTGGAGATATAAACATAACTACATAGACATAAAAATCTAGGATAGACTATACACTCTATAGACATGTGTTTTATTATTGATTAATCTGTATCTATGACATACAAAGACTCAGCTTTATTTTTACTATATTCTAAAATCTATGTGCCAGTGATTGTATAGCGATTCCCTTCTTGAATACTTGTTGGTTAAACATGACATTTGAAATATGATGTAAATTTCAATGTAAATAAATTTTTTTAAAAAAGAGGCTAGAGGTAAATACCACTAATGTACTTGCTCTAAGTGGTACAGAAATTTTCTTAATGAATCAAGGGGTTTTATTACATCTTTATGCAATTATTTTAGTTCTGAGTGTTCTACACTCAATGATACTTCTGGAAAGATGATATAGCTGACTGTGTAGATGGTATGAAGACATACTGGCCTAAACGTAGAATAAAGCATTGGTAAGTGACTGTTAGCTGTCAAGATTCTACTGGAATATGTGGAATGAATTTATTAAGCACAATGCAGGCTCTTAGTCAGATCAGGATCAAGATTATGTGGTTCCATCATATGAATGAGGAGAGATCAGAAAAATCTACTAAGATATCCAGATATACTTTTGAAACTAAGGTATCTGGACTCCTTTTTTTTCTTTCTTGGTGGGGAGCTTGAACTTTGGACCTGGGCAAGGTCTCTTAGTTCTTTTTCCTCAAGGCTAATGCTGTACCAGTTTTAGCCACAACTCCACTTAGTTTTTGGGTGGATAAGTGGAGAGTAGAATCTTACAGTTTTTTTGTTTTCGTTTTTCTGCTTGCAAAGGCTTTGAATCACGTTCTCCCTGGCTAGTAGAATGACAATTATGACCCTCCAGCGCCTGGCTAGTGATTTTTTGAAAATTGGACTTTCTTCCAAATCATGTAACTGGTTCCTAGCAAAGTTTTGAAGCCTGACTTAAATGTGACAGATTTTTGTCACTTGGAGACACTCTGTGCTGAACATTAGAAATCTACCAGCTGAGTCACAGTGGCACTTCCAGATTTTGTTTATGTGGTGCTGAGGAATGGAATCCAGGGTTTCATACATGCCAGGCAAGCTTCATTTTCAGCCCAAGGTTTTATGTTTTGTTTTTTCAGTGTTGTTGCTTCTAAGGTACCGTATGATGTTCTTTCATTTTCTTTGCTTTTTACCTCTTTTCTTCTTTTTCCCTTTAGTTTTATTCTCTGTAGTCACTGTGTTGAATTCGGCTACCCTGTGTCTTGTACATAGGTTTATGTGATTTTGGGAATGGAGAGGGTATAATAAAATGGTAAAAAAAAAAAAAAACAAAGGAAAATGGGTGAACCAATTGAACAGTGATACTTGGAAGACACTAAACGGAAATGAACTGAACAATCTGGGTAGAGAGGGGGCTGAGGGTAGGAAAACAGAGAAAAAGGAGGGAGGGGATAACAATTTTCTTAAGAAATGTGTTCATTACTTATGTAACCGTATGCCAACTATATATTGACTTAACAAAAGAAATTAACTTAAAAAATAATTTAGCCGGGTGTGGTGGCTCACACTTGTAAATGTAGCTACTCAAGAGGCTGGGATCCAAGGATAGCAGTTCAAAGTCAGCCTGGGCACTGAAGTCCATGTGACTCTTATCTCCAATTAACCACCAGAAACCCAGAAGTGGCCCTATGGCTCAAGGGATAGGGCAGTAGTCTTGAGCTGAAAAGCTCATTGACAAGACCCAGGTGCAGAATTGCAGTCCCATGACTTGAATGATGAATGATACTAGCCAGGCTCTGTGCGCTCACACTTGGAATCCTATCTACACAGAATCAGGTTTGAATCCAGCCCAAACAAATAGCATGATATTCTGATTTACAGTTCATTACCAAAAATCTGGACGTAGAGCTGTGGATCAAGTGGTAGAACACTAGCCTGAAGCAAAAAAAAACATTTAAGGACAGTTCCCAGGCCCTGGGTTCAAGTCCCAAGACTTGCATAAAACAAACAAAATGTGACGCTGAGTCGTCAATCATTTGGTGTTATAGTTCAATATTCTTGATATGCGTCTTAGAAATTAAGTCCCTAGCAAATACTCTCCCCTTAAATTCTGCTTCATAGCTGATTCATAGAATTTCAGCATCATTACTATCACCTTCCCGTTAGCATAGCAGTCTACTACTGAAAATTTGAACAAAACTTTTGAGTAATCCTAATAAATCTGTGTATCATCTGCTCACACATCAAATCAAAAGCAGCTATGATCTACTATTATCTAAATGTATTTAATCCCTTCTGGAGTTAATTAGCCTTAAAGAGTAAATCATATGAAATAGTTATGAAACTAACAGTCACCATTCTTCTACCTAATATTGTAATATAAGTTTATAAATGCAAGGACTATTCTGAAGTGTGCAGAAGATAGCTTCTAATTATAATATTCTCATGAAGTATAGTTTTTAAGAAACATGTTGCTTGCTTTGGGAAAACAAAGGCAAGGAAAAATGATATAAGTAAGTTCCCTATTTATCAGAAGGAAAATACTATTGGGTTTAGATCAACTTTCATTCATTCCGTGCTGATGAAACAAATATTTGCAATTCCTGAGGCCAATCACTTCATTGTGATGCACAATCAGCCAGCTTAGATCAATCTTCCAAAAAAGGAAAGGAACAAATGAGAAGCAATTAAGGTTTCCAAAATGAACCAGGTGGTGGTGGCAGCTCACACTTGTAATTCTATCTACTCAAGGCCTGAAATCCAAGGATCTGGACTAAGTCTGTCTGTTATGAAAATATTCCTGTCTGAAACATCATCTCTGTTATCACAGCCCAGCTGATACACTCTGCCCAACAGGTTCCAAACACCAAAGTCCATCTCCTATCTGAAATACTAGCAAACGTACTCACACATTATTTCCTCTTTGGGAGATAGTTGAAACAAGTACCAGAAACATTTCCCTGGCTTCAGAGTGGAAGTGGAAATATATACTCACTAGAAGCCCATCTAGTAAATTACAGTCAATCATCTTTCCTCACATCTTGTTAGTTAAATTGAACAATGAGTGTTTGGATCAGAAGCGATGTGTATGAGCATACAGGTTGTAAAAGGACTGTAATCCTAGCTACTCAAGATATGCTGAGACCTGAGGATTCCAGTTCAAAATCAGCCATGCAATAAATTCCATAAGATTTTTACCTTTAATTAACCAGCAAAAAACAGAGCGTTGAATTGTGCGTAAAATGCCACAGGCCTAAGCTTTGCATAAAAGTGGTAAGGGGTAGCATTGAGGATGTCCACTCTCTCCACTCATACCCATACTGAACCAAGAAGAGCTAACCCAACTCAACAGGCATATTTCAAGCTCTGAAATAGAAATGGAAATTAGACAACTTCCACTTAAAAAGAGCCCAGGGCCAGATGGATTCACAGCTGAATTCTATAAGGTCTTCAAAGCAGAGCTCACAGAAATACTCCTCAAGCTCTTCAACGAAATTGAAAATGAAGGTTCTTTACCAAACTGATTCGGTGAAGCCAGCATATCCCTCATCCCCAAACCAGACAGAGATTCATCAAAGAAAGAGATCTATAGACCCATTTCTTTGATGAACATCGATGCAAAACTTCTCAACAAAATACTGGCCAACCGTCTACAACAACTCATGAAAAAAATTATACACTATGATCAAACTGGATTCATCACAGGGAGGCAAAGCTGGTTCAACATACACAAATCAATTAATATAATTCAACACATCAACAGGAGCAGGGATAAAATCACATGATTGTCTCAATAGATGCGGAAAAGGCATTTGACAAGATCCAAAACCCCTTTATGTAAAAAGATGTGGAGAAACTAGGAATCCATGGAACATTTCTCAATGTAATAAAGGCTGTGTATGAGAAACCCACTGCTAGTATTATACTTAATGGTGAAAATCTAAAGCCATTCCCTCTAAAATCAGGAACGAGACAAGGATGCCCACTCTCTCCACTCCTTTTTAACATAGTACTAGAATTCCTAGGCAGTGCAATAAGGTAAGAAGCAAGCATAAAGGGGATCCAAGTAGGGAAAGAGGAAATAAAACTATCCCTCTTTGCCGATGACATGATTCTGTATTTAAAGAATCCTATAGACTCTACTCCCAAGCTCCTTGAGCTGATTCAAAGATTTGGAAGGGTAACAGGCCATAAAATGAACCATCACAAATCAACTACCTTACTTTACGCCAACACTGAGAGGAACGAGGCAATAATCAGGAAAGAAATTCCTTTCACAGTAGCCTCAAAGAAAATAAAGTACCTAGCAATTAGCTTAACTAAGAATGTAAAGGACCGTTTAGATGAAAACTTTAAAACCATAAAAAAGGAAATAAAAGCAGAACTAAGGAAATGGAAAAACCTCCCATGCTCCTGGATTGGAAGAATCAAATTGTGAAAATGACAATCTTGCCAAGGGCTATCTACAAATTCAATGTAATACCAATCAACATCCCAATGCCATTCTTTAAAGAAATAGAAGAGGCAATTCAAAATTTCATATGGAATAATAAAAGACCCCGTATAGCAAAAATACTTCTTAGCAGAAAGAACAGCGCTGGAGGAATTTCAATTCCAAAATTAAGACTCTCTTACAGAGCTATAATTCTCAAAACAACTTGGTACTGGCACAAGAACAGGCCTGAAGTCCATTGGAGGAGAAATGCGGACCCAGATATTAAACCACAGACCTATGGCCACCTAATCTTTGACCAGGGAGCCAAAAAAATAGAATGGAAGAAAGATAGCCTCTTCAACAAGTTGTGCTGGCAGAACTGGTTAAACACCGGCAGAAAACTAAACTTGGATCCTTCTTTGTCACCTTGCATTAGAATTAACTCCAAATGGATCAAAGACCTGGAGGTAAAAGCTGACACACTGAAAAGTTTACAGGAAGGAATAGGAGATACACTAGGCCTCCTTGGCACAGGTCGAAACTTTCTTAATAAGGACCAAGAATCACAACAAATCAGAGAAAGGCTGGATAAGTGGGACTGCATTAAACTGCAGAGCTTTTGTATGGCAACGGATATAGCTAGTAAACTAATCAGGAAGCCTACAGAGTGGGAGAAGTTCTTCACCAACCAAACAATATGGCTTCAACTCATGGCCAGAGCACTCTCCTAGGGCTTGCTCAAGGATAGCACTTTACTTCAGCCAGCCAACTCCCGGTCCAAATAGGCCACTCTTGAAGCTAGAATTACAGAGATCTGCCATAATACTGGCATGTCGTTATCTATGTATATAATTTTTCTCCTATTTTTGATGGCTTTTCCTTAGTGTACCTATTTCCTACATATTTTATGGAAAACTTCCTTCCCACTGGGGCCATAAATTAAGCCTAGTGGAAGAATTCTTGCCGAGCATGAATGAAGACCCAAGTTCAATTCCTCAGCACAACATAGATAAAAAAAAATATAAGTGGTGCTGTGGCACATGTGATAGAACTTGCGCCTTAAGAATAAACAAAAACAAAAACAAGGATCGTGCTCAGGTCCTGAGTCTAAGCCCAGTACTGGCAAAAAAAAATTCTGCCCAAAGTAGACATTTAAACTTATTGTACTTTTCAAAAAATTTGTTGTCAAGGTGATATACAAAGAGATTGCTGTTACATATGTAATGAGTACATTTCTTGTAAACACTGTTACCCCCTTCCCCTTTTCTCTTTCCCTTCCCCCCAAGTCATAAATTTCATTTACAACAAATATGTATGTATTTTCATTCCTGAAAAAAATAGTTTAAAATGTGTTCAAATAAATGATGTAGGTTGACATATTTAAAAAAATGGATTACTTGAACTCTAAAATAAACACTCTAGGTAATTTTTCTCATAAAATTGTAGTAATGCTATAAAACTAATAAAAAAGGAATTTTAGTTATTAATTTCTTATGTTTTACCTTTAACATTATTACACTAAGCATACTGTTTATGGTATTAATACAGACAGCATGAAATATGATTATGTAAAAAAATTAAATGATTAAAAATAGTAAGGTTGTGGGCCAGTAGTTTGGCTTGGTGGCACACACCCTGGACTGGCAAAAAAGAAGTAGGGTTAGATAAAACAGATTAATTTCCAAATGTGTGGAAAATGGTATGATTTCTTGTTTGGCTAGTCCTGGGGCTTGAACTGAGGGCCAGGAAATGTCCTTGGCCACATTTGTTGAAGGGTGGCACTCTGACACCTGAGCCACATTGCCCCATCTGCTTTTTCTGTGTATGCAGTGCTGAGGAATTGAATCAACGTCTTCTTGTATACTAGGCGAGCATTCTACAACTAGGCCACATTCAAAGCCAAAGTAGATTTTTGATGCTATTGTGGAGTTTTAATTTTCTTAAATATTTGTACAAAGCACAATGGATATATAAACAGACTTGAACTCACGGAACAGAGCCCACATAATATTACAGTTACTCTGGCACTTCTCCCGATTGACAAAACACATTTCCAGGCATCTGCTCTGTCCTTAAGCTTTGGTAGCTGACTTGTTTTTCCATGGAGGGCTGGCCTGGATTCCTGGTGATTCCATGCATTTCATAGTTCCCTGTATATCCAGTAAGGTTGTCTTGTATGGGACCAGACCTGTCTGGTTTTTGGCCCACCCAGGACCTATGTGTTTGAGGTCTCACATTATAAGTGGAAAATAAAACGCAGTATAATAAGCACTGAAGAACTGCACACCATAATATTAACAATGAGAGTTTAATAGTTAGCAAAGTAAATACAATGAATACTTGACAAGAATCATGAGAGCAAGGTAAAGAGATGTCTTTTTAGGAAGGGGACAGGGAAGCTCTAAATCCAGACTGGCCTCCAAGTTGCCTTCAGACAGTAATTCTCCTTCAGAGTCCTCAGAAGGGTCTCCTTCCTCATGAGAAACAGAATGTCCTTCCTGAGTTAAGAGGGGGATGGATTCTGGTTTGTCGAATGGAGATTGAGTCTCTTTTAGTGAGATGGATGGGTCTGGATATTCTGTGAGGATGGATTCATTTTCCTCCAATGAATCCAGTATTGAGAGTACACTTGCTGCTTCCCATGGGGACATTTTCCATGAGCCCAGCGTGTGCCTCTTCAGCTTGCACAATAAGTGGAGTGTTACTCTGACTCAGATGGACTGACTCTGGGTGGAGTGTGAAAGGAAACGGAAGGAAATCTGGCTGCTCTTTTTCTTCCTCCATAGTATCTGCAGGTTCAACTGTGTCACACATGGGGTTCAGAGCAAAAGGTATATCCACAGGACTCTATACCTGTTTGGTCATTTCTACAGAAGGCCCATGCTTTCTGGAGTGCAGTGATGATTCTCAGTCTCCATCAGTCACCAGCTCCATTGGTGGGTTTTTCATCCGGAGTTCAGGATAAGCTCTTCCACGATGACCCAAACCTAAGAATGGAAATAGGTACAGAGTGGACAGAGTGGACTCTGCATGTTGAAGTGTCACTCAACTTCCATGAGGATCTAATGGAGGAACCTGTAGAACTGGAGTTTGGACTGAACACTGAGGAGGTATGGGGTCTTTCTAATGAGTGCTTATTCCCGAGTCCTTTCAGAGGACAGACATTACCTGGCTGACACCACCCATAAAGGGCATTTTGTCAAGCTCTGTAGAAGTAAGGGCCAACCAATATCTAGACCACATGGGCTTCCTACTCACAGGCTCTGAGGCACCCACACCAGGACTTCTAGTTTTTCTTGGTCTTACTGTTCGCACATTCCTCCAGCTGGTCAAAAAGTATGTGTTTAGAAGAGCAGGTACAAAGCCGGCATGTGGAGCCTCATATAGAGCTTGAGTTGTGTCAGGGTGTGGCAGTTCTTGAACTCATAGAAATCACTGGGGTTGAAGTCCATTCACATCGTATAGATGGAACACATGATGCTGTGGGCACATTCGGTACAAGGAAAGTGAGAGCCTTCTCTCTCCATCCTGAGCCTTCTACAAAAGCCCCTTTCTTTCAGGACTCTAATGCTGTGGCTGTCCTGCAGAGATGTGCACTTATGTGCTGGGAGGGGGGTAAGAGACACTCGAGAACAGGATGACTTTTACACCCCACTTCCAGAAGCTTCTGAGAGAGGCCTCTATGCAGGTGTCCAAAGTAAACGCACCTTAAATTAACTAAGTAAATGCTCTAAATAAATCAATAAGTGAATGCTCTAAATAATGAACTAAATGCTCATTCCTCTAATCTTAGCCACCCAGCAGCCTGAGCTCTGAAGATCACAGTGGAAAGCCAGTCTAGTCAGTAAAATCTAAAGGCACTTGTCTTCAATTAGGCAGCAAAAAGCCAGAACTTGACCTATGACTCAAATGGTACAGTGCTAATTTTTGAACACCAAAGGGATGGCATTTAGACCTGGGTTCAGGTTCAAGTGGCAGCACTGGACCACACACCAAAATGTAAATGCTTTCAGGTTCTAACAGGCAAAGCTATCACAATCCCTCCCTGATGGCTCAAAAGTGATTCAGCCCCCAGCTTTTCCTCTGACGCCAGTATTTCACAGGCCTCCGCCATTAGTACTGACACCTCATTTCTTACTGGGAAATGGGATTTCCTAGGATGTCACCTAGGTGAGGGCTGCAGTTGGGAGCCACTTACTCATGCCTGAAATCCAACTTCTCAGTAAGCACACTGTTGAGACTCCAGTAGCTTGTGAGGGAAATGAAATGGCATGGTTTCCCAGTCTTAATGAAGTAGTTTGTGCACTTGTATCATGCTTAGCTCCCCTGTGAACACCCCAGTGAACCAAACAGGCTCAGAGAGGAGCCAAGTATTCCAAGACTTGGCCAGGAGGGGTGAGCAAACCTGGGTTTGGAGGGGGAACACTCACTTTTTCAAGAGAATTTCCAGCAACTACTACATTGTCCTCCACTATTTGAAATTGTGCAGGAAGTTTCCCACATAAAAGAGATCACCTTTCTGGTAGGCAGCGATCAGCTTTGTCAGCAGCATCTCCAACAGGCCTTCCTCCAGGATCCATAGGTTACAAGGCTCATTCTGAGTCTGAGCTGACTTACCATCACTCTATGTTGGCAAAACAGTGGATATTTCAAACGTAGGAATGGGACCACTATTCACACTGAGGAATTGGAATAGAGTAGATTGGAAATGACACACTCTAATCTCAGTAGAGTCACTTGAAAGCACACAAGAAGGTTGTAGTGTGTGGGCAGGATGATGGGTTCAAATAGGTTTCCTCTCAATATACCTCATCTGAGTTGCCCTGGAGTTTCCTGGCTTTCTTCCTAGAGAAATGCCTGATATACGGAAATTTTGGCTTGGCACTGATCCAGCATCTACTTCTTCAAGTGAGAGATCCATATCTCTCATGCCTGAGATCCGAGCCTCCTGACCTTTGGCAACAGCACAGCAACATCTTTCTTCCTCCTGAGCCACAGGCCAAGGGAGCTGGCTTGAGCTGGTTGTCACATACAGTGGCTTGGTTACCAGGGTTCCATATTCTGTTCTATTGTGAGGGAGGTAGGGTCACCTTTCAAGGCCCAATGACCAAAGCTCCTTGCTCACAGAAGACCTCCCCAAAGACATACTGGAGGCTGAATCTCCCTTCCCACCTCACATATGGATGTAGTAAACAGCACACCTTTTTGTTCAAATCCCAAGTCATTAACTAGGCGTAAGTGCTAGCCTGGTCTCAGGCTCAAGGAGCCTTTCTTAGGTAAGATCCAAACTTAACTGTCACTATTCCCCTTACCCTTCACAAGACATTTTGCTTCACAGTGCCTTCTCAGCTTGCATTTTGCCTCTTGCACCTTTTTTTGCTAGTCCTGGGACTTGACCTCAGAGCCTGACCATTGTTCTTAGGCTTTCTTTAGGCTATAGCTGTCCCACCAAGCCACAGCACCACTTCCAGCGTTTTCTATGTATATGGTACTGCAGAATCAAACCGAAGTCTTTTTGTGTGGTAGCCAAGCACTCTACAAATAGATGAAACACCCAGGCCATCTTGCACATATTTTTCACTTCAATCTACTAGGACGTTGTTAGGTTTCTGTATCCTAATCTATTTTTCTTCCTGATGAATATCTGTGCTGTCATCTGTAAAAATGCAAGTGGGAAAATCACAGAAGCATTGGTGACATAAAAAAAAGTCTTACAGACATAGATAAGTGTTCATTCTTTGTAGGAGAAAGGATATTTTGATATGATGATGATGACTATTTATAAATACTTTATCGGGGTTTAGAGTTTGACCCAGTGGTAGAGTGCTTGCCTAGCATCCATGAAGATCTAGGTTTGAGTCCTTAATATCACACAGATATAAAAATCCATATGGCAATGTGGCTCAAGTGGCAGAGGGCTAGACTTGGGAAGAGCCAAGAGCAGTGCTCAGGCCCTGAGTTCAAGCCCCAGGAATGGCAGAAAAAACAAAAGAAAAGAAATGTGCTTTTTACAAGTTATTCACTCACAGCATTTGCCTCTGAATTCTTCGCTTCTGCATCTTGTGACTTATCCCTTTCCCTCAATGTAGACAAGAAAAACAGATTTTATTACTTGCTATCCTGTTGTCCAATCTTTGGATATTAATTCAAAATACAATATTGCCTGAGATATTGTGTGTGTGCATGTGTGTGTGTATCTGCCAATGTGTGCATGCACACATGTGTATAGGGTTTAGGGCTTACTCATAGGGCCTGTGTGATAACCCTCAGCATCTTTTCCGCAAAGGTATTGGTCTTTCACTTCTAGCTTATGATAGCTAATTGGAGTTGAGAGATTCACTCAATTTCTTGCCCTGTGCATTGGAACCCAGTGCTGGGTTCTCATATTGTTAATTGTAGCTATAGAGAAGGCTGAGGTCTGGGGATCCTCGTTAGAATCCAGCCCCTGAAAGAAAGTCACTGATAGAAATCTTTATCTTCAGTTAAGCACGAATAAATAAGGCAAAAGTGGAACTGTGGCTCAGTTCCTCTTGTACCAGCCATGAGAAAATTTGTAATTGGCAGCACCTGGTCCCTGAGAGAAATCCTTAGCATTGGTTCAAAAAAAGAAAGAAAATAATGAAAAAATTAAAACTTGCTGAGGAATCCATAAGGATAAACGTGCCTGTGAATAATCTTGTCATTTCAGATTCCCTCAAGAGCTTATGTCTCTCTATATTTTATCAAGTTTTTTTAAAGATATTTACATATTTTCTATCTTTCTTAAACAGAGATAGCCATCCACAAAACACAAACACAAACTCTCACACAGTATACCACCCACCCATAAGTGTCTGGCTATGTATATATGTATATTCATATGTATTGATCTGTCTCTCTATGCTAATATATAAATGCATAAACATATGTATTTAGACAAACAGGAAACATACATAGATAGGTCTCAGGCATTTCCAGATTTTGTGCAAGTCTTCTGAGTGCAACTTACCATTGTATTGTTTGTCAAGATAGAGTCCCTCTAACTTTTGGCCAGCTTCTTGTCCTTTGATACTTTTTTCTGGCAGTCCTGGGTTTTGAACGCTAGGCCTGGATGCTGTCACTGAGCTTGAGCTTCTTGCATTCAGTAGTTTATTGCAGATAAGTGTCTCATGGAGTTTCTGTCCTGGGCTGGCTTTGAATTGTGATCCTCAGATCTCAAACTCCTGAGTAGCTAGGATGACAGTCTTGAGCTACCAGTACCTGGTTCCTTTGCCTCTTTTACCCTTTTTTTGGCCCCACCACAGCCATGGTATCTACCTTCCTATGTTCTCTCCACCTGCCCCCAGACAGGGGTCTGACAGATGCTTTCCACCCACTTATTCATGTCCTCCTCTGTATTGGCTGACAGCTAAGACATGCACTCACTTGTCTGGATGCCAAACACAAAGCCATGTGATTGTTTCTCAGTCTGGAACATCCTATCAGATTTATAGCACCACAGAGGGTCAGGTTGATACTCCTCCAGGGCTTCTTAAATTGTTCTCATATTAATCCACAACACGTTTGTCATCACTTGTCCAGCTAATTCATGGACTAAACCAGCATTCCCTACAAAATTAGATCCCAATACCATGAGGACACTCAAGGGTGCATTCGGAGTGTGACCTGCAGGTGGATGTGAGCCTGTCTAAGTTGGAGGGGATTTCTCCACCACAGGAAATGGAATACAAATTTAGAATCTGCTTTTATGAGGTGACAATCTCTGGCAGATGTTCTTATCAAATGTGGCACTGCCTACTTCCAGCTTAAAACATGGGTTGATGACCCAGCATAACAGAGAATGTATTCACCCAGGCCCAACACATAGGCTGGGACCCTGAACTTTCAGGTAGCATTTGGCTTTGAAGGTCATGAGATCTTAGTCTACAAATGATGAGCCCCCTCGAGTGAGGCATAGCAAACGGAGCCAAAGTGCAACCCAGTTAAGCACCAGATCAAGCTTCCCTTCTTCAGTATGGTATGGTTTGAAAACTGTGCATAGCTTCTGTTTGAACCCAGTGCAGAAAGGAAAGTCCATGAAACTCTCATTTCCAGTTAACTGCCAAGAAAAAGCCAAAGATAGAGATGAAGCTCTAGAGAGGTAGAGAGCCATCTGAAAAGAATGGTTACACCCTGCAACATCCTCATTATCTGATCTTGAAAACATCTCTGCGTGCATCCCAGCATGCAGCCAGCATCTGGGGGTGACAGTGACCCCTGGGCCCATAGGAAATCTGCACTGTCTCTGATATCTGTAATGTGAACCTCATTCTGTTGGGTTTGTGAAGCGGTGTCAACCCTGCAGAAGGAACCAACTGTGCCCTAACTCCCACTGTCCCCTGGGGCCCCTAGCATTCCCCCATCTGCACCCCTCCTGTGGCTTCTGATCCTAGGGAGCCCTCCTGCCCTGTCCAACACTCACATGAAGGGCATATTTCTACTCCTGGGGCAACTTCTCCACAGAGAGTACATGACATGCCCACTCTCCAGGCACGGGGAGATCCTGTCAAAGTAGCAAATCAGTGATAAGGACATAAAGTGATGAATAGAATTTTAGATCCTGATGGTAGACAGTCTGCAAAATCCAAGGGAGAATGGAATTGGAGGGGACCAGGGATCAGGATGTGGGCATGGAGCTTCCCTGCCAAGGGGGTGGGGGAAGTCACAGGCTGGGGGATGCACAGGATGATCCATGGGCCCTGTGCAGCTACTGGGTCACCCCCTTCTGCATCTCAGCCTTTGGCTTTGAGCTCTGTGATCGTCAAGATGTGCACAGTCTGTACTCTGGCTGGCAGAAGAAAGGACCCTTTGAAGACAATTGTAGACCCTTTGTGAGTGTAGGAAGGGGTAGGCTGGACACCCAGTCCAAGAGGAGCTAAAACTGGAGTCGAGGGGTGTGCAAGGAGTGGGTGTGAGGGTTGTGGGCAGTCACAGTCATGGCAGAGGTGGCTCTGTCTGTGGGGTGAGTGCCTCCCTGCAGGTACAGCATTGGAGATATCAGAGATCCACATGAAAAGGAAAAGCTGGAAATGGCACTATGGTTCAAATGGTAGAGCATCAACCTTGAGCAAAAGAGCTCAGGGACAGTACCCAGGACCTGAGTTCAAGCCTCATGACTGTAAAAGAAAAAGAACCAGGACTATGAGAGGGAACCTGGTACTCTCTTGGTCTAATCAGACACAAGAAGAGGCCGGGATAGGCTGTGGAAAAACACAGAGAACATCTTCCCCCAGCTCATCCTGTCCTGCATGCAGGGACAGCCATGTAACTAGGGCTATGGTGAGATCATCTTCACCCCTGTGCTGCCATCTGAATTGTAGGCCTCTGTCCAGGCATGGGGTGTCCTGATGGCTGAGCAGGTGCCCTAACCCTAGATGGAGAGCAGCCACTGACTGTGGTAGCTAAGGAGAGATCTGTTCCATAGCTATCAGGCCACCCAGCATGGGAGCCATAACCACTCCTCACCCAGGTAGAGGCCAATGGTTCTCCAGGTGCTACTGACATTGCGCCACCCCTAGCCCTGGGTACACGTGACATTCCCTCCACAAGGAGCAGGACTAAGTGAAGGATCAGGAAGCTGCCTATGGGCTTCAGATGATGGCCAGGCTGGCACTACAGATGGCCTCACTCTGTCACCACCTTCCCCTGCCTCCATCATTCCTCCATCATGCCTCTCTACCTCCCACCCATTAACCTTGGAAACCAATGAACTGGGCTCTCATCATTCCTCTCATCTCTTCACCCACCTTGCCATGCGTCCATCCCTCTGTCACTTCCACCCCACACACATCCCACCACCAGCCACCCTCTAGCTTATGAGGATCCCAGAGGAAGCTCTTGGTGAAGGACTTGTGACCACAAAACAGTTACTATCACCGGCTCCGGCCTGATCCACCACAGAATAAGAAAAGCCAAGCAGGCACACACTGCAGCAGAGTTGCTCTGCTGCCACCCTGATTTCTTCATGGCCAGGACTTGGCTCTCCTCAGCCTCCCAGCTCAGTAACCAGAACATTGTGCTTTCACAGAGCCATGGCTTCCAGTCTCCATGGACACAATGACATCAAGGTGATGCCAACTTCCCCATCTCTATATACTTCTAACTATGGGATGGGAGCTGAGGTTCTCTTCTGTGACTCCATCCGCTAAGAGGCTCATGCAGATTTCTATCCTTTGCTCATCATGGTGACTCTTTGGTTAACAAGTCACTGCTGGGCTTCCAGTTCACCACATATAGAACCCATACTCCAACACTTTTCTTAGAAGGACTGATGATTTTAAATATTCTCTAGTTTTAAATTTCTAATTCCTTCTCTCTTTCATTTATATATTTCCCTTCCTCACATACTTCCCTTTTTTACCTTCCTTCTTTCATTCCTGGCCTTGAACTCAAGACCTGGAGCTTTTTCTTAGCTTTTCTTTGCTCAAGGTAGCACTCTAGCTCTTGAGCCACAGCTCTACTTCAATCTTTGTTCTTGCTCTAAACTGGGAGTATGAGTCTCATGCATTTTTCCCTTTGCTGGGTTGGTTTTAAACCACAATACTAAGATCAGGATCCTGAATACGCCTCGGATTACAGGTATTATCTAATCAAAACAAATTCCTGATTTCTTTTTTAGACATAATTAGTTCTTTCAGGTGAGCCACCAGCCACTCATGCAAGAGCATTGCAAGATCCCAGCATTCATCTTGTCTCCAGTCTTATTCCATCCATCTCACAATGGTCATCTAAAACACCCTGCTGCATGCCTGAAGTCGCAAGGAACGTTCTCAACGCCATGAGAAGCCCCCTTAAGCTCTGCCTCAGACATGCCCAGCCCCCATCCCACTTCCACATGAGCATTTGTTTAGGAGAAATTTCCTGAGTACATCATCATCTTTTCCTCACCATTCAAATTTCATCTTTGGAGTCATTTCTCCCAGACAAAGAGGAACATGATCCATGGTTTGATAGCAGCTCCAGCTTCATAGTCCCAGCCACCAACACCCCCCCATTACCCTGCCAGACACCTGAATTCAAGAACAATGTTTTCACTACCCCTGACTCTTATCAAATGTTTTAACTTATACAGTGCATTAAAATAATTTTACTAAATGGAATAAACACATGGCATCAAGCTTCAGAATCTTTGCACCTGAACTTTTAGTGAATAACAGACACACCAGCATTTCTGTAGCCAACAGAAATCTTAGCTTTGAGATTTCAGCATTCCTGGTATCCAAGTTTGGATGTGCTAACACTGCCCTTAATGGGGCACTTCAATCACACAATCCCACAACAATCAATGTCATTTGACATTCACTGGTAGGTGGTGCTAGGAAAAAGACTGATGTGCCAACTCCATGCTCGCTTCACCTATGCCATCTTCAAGTGGGGCTCCTCTCTCCATGACACCTTTTGTGTACTACCCCAGGAGGACCTTTACCTTGAGACAAAATTATGAAGACTATCTCTACCAGCAAAGATTCCAGTGAGATGTGCCTACATGGATAAAGCTAAAATCTCACTAAAGTGAGGTTGTTGGCAGTGCTGGAGCCTGAACTCAGGGCCTGGGCACTAAGCATTTGTACTCAAGACTAGCCCTTTACCACTTGAGCCCAAACTCCATTCCCAGCTGTTTTTATTTTTGGTAGTAAGAATCTATCAGACTTTCCTGTTCTAGGTGACTTGGAACTTCCATACTCAGATCTCAGCCTCCTGACCAGCCTGGATTAAAAGCGTGGATCAGCCATGCGCCACACCTGAGGACTTCAGCCAGCACATTTTTTTCCCAAAAATTGGAAGAGGAAGATGAGGGAGGGTTGGGCTCATCCTGCCCTGCATATGAAGGAGAGCATCAGCGCCTGAACTTCATTCCCTGTTGTAGGCTGCTGGAGGAAAAGGAAGCAAATAGGCACAGGCTGGCAGCAGATGCCACAGAACAACTTGTGACCAAGACTCCCAGAGCAGACCTCAGAATCGATGACAGAGTTGGATCTACCCAGTAACAGAGGCAGTGGTGACACCTGAAACTACGCGTTTGAGCCTTTGCTGCTAGTAAACAGGGCCACCTATGTCTCAATGAGAAAGGTGAGATTTTGGTGGAGAACGTGAGATTAAACATTATGTATCATGCCAGAAGACAGACTATAAGGGGTCTTTTATTATTCCAAGTGAAATTTTGGATTTCCTCTTCTGTTTCTTTAAAGAATGACATTCTGATCTTGATGAATCTTGCAATGAATTTGTACATAGTCCTTATCAAGATTGCCATTTTTACAATATTACTTCTTCCAAACCAGGAGCATAGGTTTTTGCATTTCCTCAGTTCTGCGTTAATTTCCTTCTCCAGGGTTTATAGTTCCATCAAAAAGGTGCTTTACATTCTAAGTTAATTTCTAGGTATTTTATTTTCTTTGATAGCAAAATGAGTTGCTATCCTGATTCTTGCCTCATTCCTCTCATTTGTTGGCATATAGGAAGGCAGTTGACATTGAGGGTTAATTTTATACCCTGCTACCTTACCAAAGTTTTATATCAGCTCAAGCAGCTTTGGAGTAGAGTCTTTAGGGTTCTTTAAATACAGAATCATGTCATCTGTAAGGAGAGAAAGTTTCAGTTCCTCTTTCCCTTTTCCTCCTCACTCCAGTTAGAATGGCCAAGATCCAGAAATCTAATAACGTATGCTGGAGGGGATGTGGCCAGGAGGGATCACTACTACACTGCTGGTGGGATTGCAAACTCGTTCAACCACTATGGAAAGCACTATGGCAGTATCCCAAAAAGACTAAACATAGAGCTCCCCTGTGATCCAGCAATTTCACTACTTGCCAATCGGCCAGATAGGACATACTAAATTCACTAGAACAATAACATTTATCACAGCACTATTTACTATGGCAAAGGTATGGAACCAACCCAGATGCCCGTCAGTTGATGAGTAGATCAAATATGGTATTTTTACACAATGGAATTCTGTGCTTCTGTCAGAAAGAATGACATAGACGAATTTGTAAGGAAATAGAAAGACTGTAAAGTTTAGAAATTAGTTTCTGTCTCCTTCTCTCTCTCCTTCTCTATCTCTGTAAAATTTAGAAGTTCCCGTTTCTCTCTCTTTTCTCTCTTTCTCTCTTTCTGTCTCTCTCTCTCTCTCTCTCTCTCTCTCTCTCTCTCTCTCTCTCTCTCTCTCTCTCTCTCTCTCTCTCTCTCTCTCTTTCACTCTCTCTCTCTCTCCAATCCTTAGGCTTGAACTCAGGGCCTGAGCTACTTTTGCTCAAGGTTAGCACTCTACCATTTGAACCACAGTGCTGCTTCTGGCTTGCTCTTTTCACGTAGTATTGAGGAATCTAACCCAGGCCTTCATCCTTGATAGGTTAGCACTCTACCACTAAGCCACACAGTCAGCTTTTAGAGATTCCTGACAAAGGCTTTCCTACATGCTATTATTTCTTCTGTGAGTGCTCTTAATGCTTGCTGAAGGTTGACTTTGTTTAGAAGACTTACCCTAATGCTCCCATATACAGAGGTTCTATATATAGCTAAATGTTTTTCATTACTCAGAATTTCTCTATTGTGTATGTTCTGAAATGTACTGAAGACTGACTTCTGATTAAAAGTCATTGCACATTTGTTCTATTCATTAGTTTTCTTTTCTTCTATGGGAATCAGGTTTGTGATGAACACAGAAGTATGCCTTCTAGGTCAAACACTTTCCACATTTGTAATATTCATAAGGTTTTTCTCTCCTATGTGCATTTTATACTTAGTCATGCGTTCATGATGGATTTTTCATATTCTTATATTCATACGATTTTTATCCTGTGTCTGTGTGGTATCATGCAAACTCAACTATGAGTTCTTCAAAAAAATTTCCCTTTCATTTTATTCATCGGATTCTATCCTGTGGGTGTTTAGTGATAAATCTTGACTTGTGCCTTCTGGGGAAAAGACTGAATATTTGCTACATTCATTAAGGGTTTTAACTTGTGTTGGTTCTGTGACACAAGCTGAGTTTTCTTCCACAGACTAAAAAGTCTTTCCTATTTATTACATTGCTAAGGATTCTAATATGTGTGAACTCTCTTACGCTTCCTGAAGGGTGAATACTGCACGAAAGACTTTCAACTTTGGTTATATTCCTAAGGTTTCTAATATGTGTGAATTCTGTTATGCCTCCTGTAATGTGACTTCCATCTGAAGGTCTTACCACATTTGATGCACTCGTACAGTTTCTCTCCTGTGTGTGTTCTCTGATGCAATTTGAGGGAAGACTTCCATTTGAAAGACATTCCACATCGGTTACATTCATAAGGTTTTTCTCCTGTTTGAATTGTCTTATGCATGTTGAGGTTTGGCTTCTGTGTGAAGGACTTTCCACATATGTTACACACATAAGGTGTTTCTCCTGAGTATATTCTCTGATGAACATGGAGTTTTACCTTCCATTTGAAAGACTTTCCGCATTCACTACATGCATAAGTTTTCTCTCCTGTGTGTGTTCTATTATGCCCATCAAGATATGACTTCCACTATAAGGTCTTTCCACATTTGTTGCACACATCAGGTTTCTCTCCTGTGTGTGTTCTTTGATGCAATTTGAGGGAAGATTTCTGTCTGAAAGACTTTACACATTGGTTACATTCATAAGGTTTCACTCCTGTGTGTATTCTCTGATGAACACGAAGTTTTCCCTTCCCTTGGAAAGACTTTCCACATTCATTACACTTATCAGATTTCTCTCCTGTGTGTGTTATTTGATGAACCCGAAGGTGTATCTTCTGGGTGAAAGACTTTTCACGTTTGTTACATTCATAAGGTTTCTCTTCTGTGTGTCTTCTCTGGTGCAAAGTGAGGTATGATTTCAGTCTAAAAGTCTTCCCACATTTATCCCATTAAAGATTTCTCTTCTGTGTGAGATCTCTGATGTGTGCTGAGAGCTGAATTCTGGGCAGAAATTTTATTACGTTCCTCATATTCATAAGGTTTGTCTTCTCTTGGAGATCGAGGTTGGAGCGTCAGGTCTGACTTCTCAGAAATTAATTTTCACACTTGATGTACGCATCACATATCTCAGGATATTTGCTCTGAGGTATTGTAAGGCGTATTTCATTACTGAAAGATTTCTCACATTCACTACATGTATGAGGAGTCTCTCCTGTGTACATTTTCGGATGTGTAGTGATCGTCGGTGTTAAGTACAATATTTTTCATCACACAGTACATTTAGCAGTTTTCCTCCCTCCCTGAAGAATTTCTTGGGCAGGGAGAATAGAATTATGATACTGCAGATCTTTTGGACTGTCACAATCATGAATAAAATGCTCTGAAAATCCGATGGATTTTTTAAGAACAGGAGACATACGAGATCTATATGCAGCATGCATCTCATCAGGCTTAGGAGACAGAAGCATGTTCTGACACTTAATGAACTCCTCAGTCCTCACCCCTAAGTTGTTACCGTTATTACTAATCAGCTCTGGATTATGTGTAGAGCTCAAATTTAAAGTTGTTGCAAATCTCACGTTTTCCTCCACTTCGATACTACTGGCAACTGCTACTTCACAAAGACATTCATGTGGACTTTCCTGGCAGGTCTTAAACACATTTTCCATTACCTGGACATCTAAAATGAGTCATAGAAAAAAAGACACAAACATACATGAGATACAAATATTCCTTACTGTAAAGGTAATGACTTTACTTTCCCATCCTAAGTGTTAGATATTTTAAAATATAAAAGTGGAAATTGATTTGTGAGAAATATATGCTTTTCTCCCTAACCTATTAAGAAAATGATATTTTACAATGACCAATAATGTTTTTCTGTGTTTTAGTTCTCTTTTTATATCACAGGAAATATTTATTGAAATTACCTAACTATGTATTCCTACCGTTTTAAGCTGAGTACTACCTATACTATACCTGCAGCTGTTTTTTTTTCAAATACTGTTTTGTTTATACATTGAGGAATAGCTGCCTTTCTTTTATTTTTGAGAAATAATCTAAATACTGTGCTGTTTTGCATCTTTTTAAAACTTTCTTTTCTTTTCTTTTCCTTTTTTTTGTAGTTCATAGGCCTCGGCCCTGTCCCTGAACACTTCAGCAGAAGACTATAACCCCTATCCTTGAGCTACAGCCCCACTTCCTGTTTTCTAGAGTTAACTACAGATAAGAGTCTCAGGTCCTGAGTAGCAGATAGGATTACCTTACCCAGTTTCAATGCTGTTTGCTTATTAACCATTAAGTGAGGAAGACGAATTTTTTCTAGATTCAGCGTCCACAAGTTTGGTTTATATGTCTGTTTGCCTTTGATCCAAGCAAGAACGATTCTTGAGAGTAAGGACTTACATCTATATCCCTTCATTTACAACTTCTCACTAAAGTCTCAATTTAGGTATTTGTGGGAATTTTGAAATTTGTTTCTTTCCATTTGAAGTCTTATAAAAATTCCTTTTCTAACACTCCTGTCCCTCAGAACCATGGAAGACCAGAAAATTCCCAGCTCATTGTCTAGTTAATTTTCTTATATGATTGAAACTTTGTTGTTTTTTTTTCCTTCCATTCCTGGGTTTGAACTTAGGACCTAACCACTCTCCTTGGGTTTTCTCAAGACTAGAACCCTACCAATGAATTCATTACTTCTGGGTTTTTCTATGTATGTGGTAATAAGGAATCAAACCTGTGTCTTTGTGCATGCTAGGCAAGCACTCTACCACTAGGCTCAATTTCTGGTGGAAAGGTCTGGTTCTGAATACCAGTCTCTTCCTACCAGCAAAAAGATATTATCCTTATCAGAGAATAATGCCCTGACTTATTCCTTGTTTACTCAATCATTTATAGTCTTAGTTTTAAAGAAATGAAATATTCATTCTTTCTTTCTTCCTTTCCTTCCTTCCCTCTTTCTTCCCTCTTTCTTCTTTCTTTCTTTCTTTCTTTCTTTCTTTCTTTCTTTCTTTCTTTCTTTCTTTCTTTCTTTCTTTCTTTCTTGTTTTGCAGTCATGGGACTTGAATTCTAGACCTGGCTGTTCTTCCTGACCTCTTCAGCTCAAGGCTACTGCCCTATGACTTTAGCCACAACCCCACTTCTCATTTTCTATTGGTTCATTGGAGAGAAGAGTCTAAGGTGTTTTTGTGATAGGTCAGTCTTTGAACCTTGATCCTCAGATCTCAGCCTCCTAAGTAGCTAGGATTACAGGCATGAGCCACGGGCTCATGGCGTTCTCATTTTATTTTGTTTCACAGTGATTTCTACAGAGAAATCTAACTTTAACTCTACTGCCACATAAAATTCGTCATATCACCCTATGATTCTTGGTGCCGGGGGTTTGGGCTAGCATGCACAAAGACCTGGTTCAGTTCCTTGGTACTACATACAAAGAAAAAGCCAGAAGTGGTGCTATGACTCAAGAAGTAGAGAGCTAGCCTTGAGAAAACCCAAGGACCATGCTCAGGCCCTGAGACCAGGCATAGGATTGGGAAAAGAAAATGATTCTTGATTCATTCACAAAGAATTCCATAGGTTCCACACAGGATTTAGGGTAACTAAGAATATTATTGCTCAGTACATCACAACATGAACTTACCAATGGGGCTCAGGCTCCAACATCAATATGAAGATGGATTCACTCACCTGTGATATTCTTGTCAGAGGAATTTCCTATCCAGAGTTCTGCACAGTGCTCTAGCTTGTCAATTAATACAGGTTTGGGAACACAGGGCCCTGTAAATTAGAAACAGTAGAGTATTATTGCTTATGCTGTGTCATCATTGCTTTAAGTTCGCAGACATCCTACTCCCAAGTTATCTATTAAATCTTTTTTCTCATTTCTCACTGGCTCCATGGTTGACTTTTCCCCAGCTCTGGATTCATTTTGTATGGCATACACTTAGCTATCTTGCTCAAGGCTAGAAAAATACCAGTTTGAGTCCCAGCTCCACTTACATGCATAGGTCTTCATGCATGCTAAGCAAGCACTCAACCACAAAGTCAAACTCTTGACACTCCACTAACATTTTTGAGGGGTTACTTGGAGTAATAGAGTTTCATGGCAATTTTTATGCCATTGCTGGCTTCAAATTAGAATTCTTAGATTTCTTCCTCCTGAATATTTTAAGATTACAGGCATGAAACATTGCACCTAGTGCCAGGTTTCCATTATAAACTCACTGTTTAGTGATTTGTAGATCCTATTTCCAATAATGATATATATTGTATTCTGGATGGTTTATCCACTTACAATTACTGTGTAAGTTTGGAATGTCGTCTCCATTAGAGGAAACATAATTTAGAACTGTTGTCAAAGTATCCTGAAGTTATCCTGAAGAATGAGTACAAAATTACCTTAGGTTTTCTTTAGAAAGTAATGATAATTCTCAGGGCCTGGAATCTTTCATTTAAATAGTATTGAAAGTTTGATAAACATTCACGTATCTGCAAAATAACAAGGCACTTGGCCTTGCAAGTGAATTTGACTTTTGCTCACCTAAGGACACCTGGTTGCTGTAGGTCTCCAGCATTACATCTCTGTACAGGGTCCTCTGAGCATTGTCCAGATGCTGCCACTCCTTCCAGCTGAAATCCACAGCTACATCATCAAATGACACCAGCTTCTGGAATGCCACATTTTCATCAAGTAATTAGCACTGAGTTATAAACACACCATGTCTGGAATTTTATTCTTTTTTGTTGGAATTGTATTCCTTTACTTAAATGTTTAGACTTACATGAAATATTGACCTGAAAAGCTTAGGGATGGTGCCTAGGCCCAGAGTTCAAGTCCCAAGACCCACAAAAAAGTAAAAAGGCAAGCCAGGTGTTGGTGGCTCACGCCTGTCATCCTAGCTACTCAGGAGACTGAGATCTGAGGACCATGGTTCAAAGCCAGCCTAGCACAAAATTCCATGAGACTCCTTTCCAATTAACCATCATAAAATGTTTAATGGCTTGTGGCATATCATGGTAGAGCAATTGTGGTATCGACAAAAATAAGTCGGGGGAGTAGATTTAGGTTATAATTGGAATTATTCCATTGAAAAGGAACTACATTATATGATGACATATGCTGGTACTGTGAGAACATTGCAAAATCTTAGGGTATCAAGTAATAATACTGTGAAGTACACCCAGAATGTTAATGTTTTATGGCTGGCATAATAATCACTTGGGGAAGAAACTTTTTTTTCTTTTTTTTGGCTGGGGGATTTGTAAGGCTTGAACTCTGGGCCTGGGCACTGTTCCTGAGCTCTTCAACTCAAGGCTATCACCCTACCTATGAAGCCACAGTGCCATTTCCCATATTCTAGTGGTTAACTGTAGATGAGAGTCTCATAGATTTTCTAATGCCCAGGCTGGCTTTGAACCAAATCTTTAGATATCAGCCTGATATCTGAGTAGCTAGGATTACAGGTAGAAGTCACTGCACCTGGCAAGAAATTTATTTCTTGCTGTTTTATACTACAAATTTACTGTATGTTTTACTTTTTCAAAAAGACTGAGGATGACCTTTGTTCTGTATATAATGGGAAGAGGGGTAGGGAGCTGTGAGCAGAAGAACTGAGGGGCAATACTCAGGGTAGGACAATAGCCTTAAACTAAAGAGCTCACTGCCCAAGGTCGAAGCCCCATGACTTTCCCCACTACCCCACAAAAAAAGGGAAAAAAATTGGAGATTGGAGAGGATTTTCTAAAAAGAATATATAGAAATAGTTGTTCAAAATGTAGAAAAAAGTTCAATATTAACAGTCATGAGAAAAATTAAAATTACAATGAAATCATTACTTTAAATATGTTAATATAAATATAGTTTTAAACAAAAAGATCCACATACACACACACAAACACACACACACACACATACAAAAAAAATTTCAAAGTCTAACTATTACTGGGAAGGTAGTGAGAAGAAGTAGAACTTTGGAATAGTTCTGCAAGGAATATAAAACAATCAAAAATTGCGTGGAGAGTGCTGAAAAAGTACTAAATATGGAATTACATAGAAATATGGTCCAACAATTCTATTTCTAGATTTGTACCTAACGGAAGAGAAAGCAGATACTAGAACAAATATGTGGAGAATCCATTCACAACTATTAATAATAATCAAAAGATAGAAATATGCAAAACAATGCATTGAAAAGGAAGAACATTTTACTATATTTTACAGATGAATCTTGATTAGAGTAAACTAAAAATACAGCAGTCATAAAGGAAGAGCTAGGGTATGTTTTCCCTTCCAGAGCTTACAAGGATCAACAAACCCTTAGAGCCAAAAAGCACGATGGTTCCAGATAATGGAGTAGAGAGGAACAGGAGTTGAATGTTTAATGATTATACATGGAAGATGAAAATTGCTCTAGATGGAGAGAATGAAGAGAGAACTGTACCCTAAACAATGGTTATGTAGCCACACAGGATGGGACACACCTATACTCCCTGATCTTGGGAAACTCAAGAAGGATTTCTAGCCATCCTGGATGCATGGAAAGATCTATCATAAAAACTAATGTGGAGGGGCTGGGAGTTTGGCATAGTTGTAGAGTGCTTGTATGAAGACGAAGGTTCAATTCTGCAGTACCACATACACAGAAAAAACCATAAGTAGTGCTGTGGCTCAAGTAGAAGATCACTAGGCTTGAGGAAAGCTGAAGGACAGTGCTCAGACCGAGTTCCAGCCAAAGGGCTTGTTTAAAAATAAAACCAGAAAGCTGAGCATGATGGGGTGGTGGCTCACTTCTATAATCCTAGCTACTCAGGAGGCTGAGATCTGAGGATCAAGGTTTAAAGCCATCCTGGCACAAAAAGACCTGAGACTCTTATCTCCAATTTACCTTTAGAAAATGGGAAGTGGGGCTTGGCTCCAGGGTAAGGTGGTAGCCTGGAGCTGATGAGTTCAGGGATAGTACCCAGGCTGAGTTCAAGGTCCATGACCCACCAAAAAAAAACCCAAAAAACAAAAAATAATATGGAAAAATTTGGATTCTGTGAATTTTATCAGGCATATAAATGTTTTTTTGCTGTTGAAACAACAAATTGTTTGGAAATATTTTAAAAGTTTTTACCTAGAAATGTACACTACAAATGGAATTAATAAAAAACACAAAATATGAAAAAGACACAAATTTTCACAATATGGGTATCCTGCTTCCGTATCTTTCACTGACTCCTGTTCAAATGAGTCACATATTCTGAATCATTTCTCCCAGTCGATATATGCCACACATGTTAGCTTGTACTGAACTTCTTGGGAAATCAAAAGCAAATACTAAGCAAATGTGTGTTAGATTTTGTCAACAGTGATATTTCAAATATAAATTCCTACTCATTGCATTATTTAATATGAATGCTGGAATCTAACTTACAATGGCAGTATCTTCAATCTTTTGAGAATCTTCAAAAGGGTGTGTAAATATTTAGGATCGTTATGTCTTCCTGGAGGAAAGATCCCTTTAGTAGTATGTAGTAACCTTCTTTGTCTTTTCTTACTAATTTTAGTTTGAAGTCTATTTTATCTGATATGAGGATGGCAACTCCAGCCTGTTTATGGGGGCAGTTAGCTTGATAGAGTTTATTCCAAACCCTCACTTTCAAAAGATGACAGTTTTGGGGTAAGATGTGTCTCTTGAAGACAGCAGAACCATGGCTCTTGCTTTTTGATCCAACTAGACAGCCTATGCCGTTTAATTGGAGAGTTAAGTCCATTGATATTGAGAGTTAGGATTGAGAGATATTTATTAGTTCCTACCATTTTTAAAAGCTTTTAGTAGGGCCTGTGTCTTGACAGTTCTTGTGGTCCTTAGATGGTATGCTGTTTAGGTGCCATTTCTTTCCCTATATTGCATTTATTTTGGTTTTCTATGTATACAGCACCTTTGAGAATTCCCTGAAGTGTATTTCCAATACCATTGACCTCTTTCTCCACGCCCTCCTCAATACCAACTAGCCTTAAATTAGGCTTCCTAATTGTATCTTGGACCTCCTGAAGCGCTCTCTCATATTTCCTAGATTTGGATTGACTCATATTCTGTTCTTTCTCTATAATAACTAAATTATCTTCAGCCCCGGAAATTCTCTCCTCTGCATTGTCTAACTGCTATCAAAACTATTTACTTTATTTTTCATCTCCCTTGCTTCTAATTGCTCATTTTTGATGGCTTGCATGTCTTGTTTTAGATCATGTATGGATTTATCTCCTTGATTTCCTTTTGAGTGGTTAGCTCAGTAGCTTTATTTTTTTGGACATTTGCTGGAGTTTGGTCACATTTTTATTTGTGGATTCTATGAATTCATCCATCTTTCTTTGAAAAACCTTTATTATGGCCTCCTTTATGGCTTCTTCTTTTTCACTTATCACCTTGTTTTTGCTTTCCTCTTGTTCAGCCATGGCTTCCTCCATTATCACTTTCTTTATATTTTCACATTTTCCATTAATGATGTTTATCAATTGCATTTGTGTAGCACTTGGAAGACTCTCCTCTAGGTTTGCCAGTGACTGTTCCATTGCCTATTTACATTGGGTGGGGGATGTTGTTTCTTGATTTGACATTTTTCTTGAGTTTCTTGTTCTGCCCATTTGAAAATGGGAGCAAGATTACTACTAAATACGATTATAGTTTTTCAGATATAACCAACCTAGACCTCTGTAGCTGGCAGACACTAGATGTTCACAAGTTTTGATTGGTATAATCACTCTTTCTTTTTGTGCACTTACAGACCAGTCTAATACAACCACTGATAAGCGATTTATTCCCAAAACAATAAGCCTCTCAATCCAATCTCTATTGTCTTTAAGTCCCTCTGAGCATAGAGAATAATTAACCACCTACATATACAATATTGCTCAACAGCCATCAAGTGTAGATCCGTGCAGTATAAGGGTTGAAAGACGAGCAGAGGTCCAGAGATAGAAAAAAAGAATGAGAGAGTTCAGGGGAGGTACAAAAGGATTAACGTAGTAGTGTAAGAATATTGTAGTAATGAAGAACAGATATAGCATAAGGATAACTGACCTAAGTTGGTAAGTAGGTAGCATATTTGAGTACAAAGTTTGGAAAGTATTAGAATAAAACTTATGTGTTGCTGCACGACTAGCTCTTAGCCCAACCAGTGGCCTCACAGTGGACCATGGGATGGATCTGTTTTTCTTGTCTACGTTGAGGGAAAGGGGTATTTCACAAGATGCAGAAGCGAAGATTTCAGAAGCAAATGCTGTGAGTGAATTAGCTCGTAAAAAGCACTTTTATTTTCTTTTATTTTCTGCCAGTTTTGGGGCTTGAATTCAGGGCCTGAGCACTGTCCTCGGGTTTTCTCGAGTCTAGCCCTCTGCCACAGTGCCACATCAAGATTTTCTATCTATGTGATACTGAGCAATCAAACCCAGATCTTCATGGATGCTAGGCAAGCACTCTACCACTATGCCAAACTCTCAACCCTGACATAGTAATTATAAAGTCATCATCATCATATCAAAATATCCATTCTCCTACAAAGAATGAACACTTATCTATGTGTGTAATGCTTTTTGTTATAATTTCACTAATTCTTCTGTGTTTTTCCCTCTTGCATATTTTACACATGACAGCAAAGCAAATCATCAATAAAAAATTGATTAGGATACAGAAACCTAATAATATCCTAGTAGATTGACGTCAAAAATATGTGCAAGATGCCCTGTGTGTTTGACCTAGTGGTAGAGTCCTTGGCTACCACGCAAAAAGACTCAGGTTTGATTCCTCATTACCACCTACATGGAAAACGCTGCAAGTTCTGCTGTGGCTCGGTGGGACAGCTAAAGCCTAAAGAAAGCCCAAGAACCATGTTCACACTCTGAGGTCAAGTCCCAAGACTAGCAAAAACAAAAAATTTCGACAAGGGGCAAAATACACGCAGAGAAGGCACTGTGAAGCAAATGTTTTTTTAAATGATGAGGGCAATATTGACCCTTAAGTCTGGATCTTACCTAAGAAAGGCTCCTTGAGTCTGAGACCAGAGTGGTAGTTGGGCCTAGTGGAAGACATTGGGATTGGACAAATAAGGTGTGCTGTTTACTACATCCACATGTATATTGTGAGATTGGAGGAGAGATTCAGCCTCCAGCATGTCTTTGGTGAGGTCTTCTGTGAGCAAGGATCTTTGGTCATTGGGCCCTGAAAGGTGACCCTGCCTCCCTCACAATGGAACAGAATATGGAACCCTGGTAACCAAGCCACTGTAACTAACAACCAGCTCAAGCCAGCTCACTTGGCCTGTGGCTCAGGAGGAAGAAAGATGTTGCTGTGCTGTTGCCAAAGATCAGGAAACTCGAGTCTCAGGCATGGAAGTTGTGGATGTCTTACTCGAAGATATACATGCTAGATCATTACCAAGCCACAAATCCAGTATAAGAGGCCTTTCTCTATGAAGAAGGCCATGAAAATCCAGGACAACCAGATGAGGTATATTTCTAAGAAGAAATGTATTTGACCCCATCATCCTCCACACACACTACAACTTTCTTTTTTTCATTTTTTATTGTAATTAGTAAAAGGGTTACATGATATTTGCCAGATAGAAGGTGCATTAATTCACATACATTGATACCCTTTCACATGTCTTGGTACCCATTTCCCTCCAACCCCACACCCCCCACCCGTCTTGGTTTTCCCCCCTTCCCTATCAAATTTCAAATATCCAAATACAAATAAATTCAATATATCAGATAACAAAGTGAGATACTATACCAGTATGGGATAACCAAGGGACAGCAAACGAGATGAGAGACAACATACTACATTAAGGACAACAATCATTCATTATATGGCTTTTGTTTAAATATCCTGGAGGTCCTTTCAATTAGCTTCACATTATATGGCCTTATATATGGCCTTTTGCTCTATTGCAAATCTCTGCTAGCAGAGGCCAAGCTTTCTACTGATTATGACGAATGAGGGAAACCACTGAGCCTAAGTTCCTTTGAATCTGGCTTACTTCACTTAATATGATTTGTTCTAAGTCTTTCCATTTCCTAACAAATGGGGCGATGTCATTCTTTCTGACAGCAGCATAGAATTCCATTGTGTACAAATACCTCAACTTGTTGATCCACTAATCAACTGAGGGACATCTGGGTTGGTTCCATATCTTTTCTATGGTGAATAGTGCTGCAATGAACATTGTTGTGCTAGTGGGTTTAGTTTGCCCTTGTTTCTGGGTAGTTGGGTAAATGCCAAGTAGTGGAATTGCTGGGTCATAGGGGAGTTCTATGTTTAGCCTTTTGAGGCACTGCCACACTGCTTTCCATAGTGGTTGAACGGGTTTGAACTCCCACCAACAGTGTAGTAGTGACCCTCCTGGCCACATCCCCTCCAGCATCTGTTGTCATTCGTTTTCCTGAACCTGGGCATTCTCACTGGAGTGAGGTGGAATCTTAGAGTTGTTTTGATTTGCATTTCTTTTATGATCAGAGATGTGGAGCATTTCTTCATGTGTCTATAGGCCATTTTTGTTTCTTCTTCAGAGAAGACTCTCTTTAAGTCTTTGGCCCATTTTTTAAAGGGATGGGTGTTACTTTGGAGGTTAGTTTTGGAGTGATTCAATTTTTTGAGTTGTTGATATATTTTAGATATGAGGCCTTTGTCCGTTGTTTGGTTGGTGAAGATCTTCTCCCATTCTGTAGGCTTCCGGATTAGTTTACTAGCTATATCTGTTGCCATACAAAAGCTCTGCAGTTTAATGCAGTCCCACTTATCCAGCCTTTCTCTGATTTGTTGTGATTCTTGGTCCTTATTAAGAAAGTTTTGACCTGTGCCAAGGAGGCCTAGTGTATCCCCTATTCCTTCCTGTAAACTTTTCAGTGTGTCAGCTTTTACCTCCACGTCTTTGATCCATTTGGAGTTAAATCTAGTGAAAGGTGACAAAGAAGGATCCAACTTTAGTTTTCTGCAGGTGTTTAACTAGTTCTGCCAGCACAACATGTTGAAGAGGCTATCTTTCTTCCATTTTATTTTTTTGGCTCCCTGGTCAAAGATTAGGTGGCCATAGGTCTGTGGTTTAATATCTGGGTCCGCAGTTCTACTCCATTGGACTTCAGGCCTGTTCTTGTGCCAGTACCAAGCTGTTTTGAGAATTATAGCTCTGTAATAGAGTCTTAAGTTTGGAATTGAAATTCCTCCAGCGCTGTTCTTTCTGCTAAGAAGTGTTTTTGCTATACGGTGTCTTTTATTATTCCATATGAAATTTTGAATTGCTTCTTCTATTTCTTTAAAGAATGACATTGGGATGTTGATTGGTATTACATTGAATTTGTAGATAGCCATTGCCAAGATTGTCATTTTTACAATGTTGATTCATCCAATCCAGGAGCATGGGAGGTTTTTCCATTTCCTTGGTTCTGCTTTAATTTCCTTTTTTAGGTTTTTAAAATTTCCATTTAACCGGTCCTTTACATTCTTAGTTAAGCTAATTCCTAGGTACTTTATTTTCTTTGAGGCTATTGTGAAACGAATTTCTTTCCTGATTATTGCCTCGTTCCTCTCACTGTTGGCGTAAAGGAAGGCAGTTTATTTGTGAGGGTTTATTTTTATGGCTTGCTACCCTTCCAAAGCTTTGAATCAGCTCAAGGAGCTTGGGAGTAGAGTCTATAAGATTCTTTAAATACAGAATCATGTCATCTGCAAAGAGGGATAGTTTTATTTCCTCTTTCCCTACGTGGATCCCCTTTATGCTTGCTTCTTGCCTTGTTGCACTGCCTAGGAATTCTTGTGCTATGTTAAAAAGGAGTGTAGAGAGTGGGCATCCTTGTCTTGTTCCTGATTTTAGAGGGAATGGCTTTAGATTTTCACCATTAAGTATACTACTAGCCTTGGGTTTCTCATGCACAGCCTTTATTACATTGAGAAATGTTCCATGGATTCCTAGTTTCTCCACATCTTTTAACATATAGGGGTTTTGGATCTTGTCAAATGCCTTTTCCGCATCTATTGAGACAATCATGTGATTTTTGTCCTTCCTCCTGTTGATTTGTTGCATTATATTAATTGATTTGTGTATGTTGAACCAGCTTTCCCTCCTTGTGATGAATCCAGTTTGATCATAGTGTATAATTTTTTTTGATGAGTTGTTGTAGACGGTTGGCCAGTATTTTGTTGAGAAGTTTTGCATCGATGTTCATCAAAGAAATGGGTCTATAGTTCTCTTTCTTTGATGAATCTCTGTCTGGTTTGGGGATGAGGGATATACTGGCTTCACAGAATGAGTTTGGTAAAGAACCTTCATTTTCAATTTCGTTGAAGAACTTGAGGAGTATTGGTGTGATCTCTGCTTTGAAGACCTTATAGAATTCAGCTGTGAATCCATCTGGCCCTGGGCTCTTTTTAAGTGGAAGTTGTCTAATTTCCATTTCTATTTCAGAGCTTGAAATAGGTCTGTTGAGTTGGGTTAGCTCTTCTTTGTTCCGTGTGGGTATGTTAATATTGTCTAGGAATTCATCCATTTCTTCTACATTCTCAAATTTGTTGGCGTAAAGGTTTTAGAAGTATTCCCTCATGATATTCTGGATCTTGGTAATTTCTGTCGTGATATTACCATTTTCATCTGCGATTTTGTTTATTTCGATATGCTCTGTTCTTTTTTTGGTAAGATTTGCTAAGGGCTTGTCAATTTTGTTAATTCTTTCAAAGAACCCACTCCTTGTTTTTTTGATTCTTTTTATAGTTTTTTTATTCCAAATCATTTTTCTGCTATGATTTTAATAATTTGCTTTCTCCTAATGTGTTTAGGGTTGGTTTGTTGCTCTTTTTCCAGGAGGTTAAGGTGAGACATTAACTAGTTGGTTTGCCATTTTTCCAACTTGCTGTTGTAGGAACTCAGCGCTATAAATTTTCCTCTGAGTACTACCTTTGTTGTGTCCCTAAGGAGTTGATATTTGTGTGCTCCTTATTGTTAAATTTCATAAACAGTTGGATATCTGTTCTGATCTCTTCGATTACCCATTGTTTTTGATTCAACAATGTGTTGTTCAGTCTCCATTAGTTACAGGGTTTTCGATCCAATTTGATGCCTTTATGGTCTGAGAGTGTGCATTAAATGATTTCAGTGTTTCTGAATCTGTCCAGGTTTGTTTTATGGCCTAAGATGTGGTCTATTTTAGAAAATGTTCCATGTGATGCTGAGGAAAACGTATATTGTGTTGTTACTGGGTGGAATATTTTGCAGATGTCTGTTAGATCTAGTTGGTCTATATAGTTGTTCAGTTCTAAGTTTTCTCTGTTGAGTTTTTGCCTTGTTGATCTGTCCATAGGTGAGAGTGGTGTGTTAAACTCACCAACAATCACTGTATTTCGATCTATGTATGGTTTCAGTGTAAGTAAAGTTTGCTTGATGAAGTTTGGTGCTCCGGGATTGGATGTGAAATATTTAAGATCGTTATGTTTTCCTGGAGGAAAGATCCCTTTAGTAGTATGTAGTAACCTTCTTTGTCTTTTCTTACTAATTTTAGTTTGAAGTCTATTGTATCTGATATGAGGATGGCAACTCCAGCCTGTTTATGGGGGCAGTTAGCTTGATAGAGTTTATTCCAACCTCTCACTTTCAAAAGATGATTGTTTTTGAGTAAGATGTGTCTCTTGAAGACAGCAGAACGATGGCTCTTGCATTTTGACACAACTAGACAGCCTATGTCGTTTAATTGGACAGTTAATTCCATTGATATTGAGAGTTAAGATTGAGAGATATTTATTAGTTCCTACCATTTTTAAAAGCTTTTAGTAGGGTTTGTGTGTTGACAGTTCTTGTGGTCCTTAGATGGTATGCTATTTAGGTGCCATTTCTTTCCCTATATTGCATTTATTTTGGTTTTCTATGTATAGAACATCGTTGAGAATTCTCTGTAGTGTTGGTTTGTTTCGACATATTGTTGCAGCTTTTCCCTGGAATGGAATGTTTTTATTTTTCCCTCAGTTATGAATGAGAGCTTAGCTGGCTACAGTATTCTTGGTTGGTAGTTATTTGATATAAGGGCATGACATATATGCTTCCAGTCACTTCGTGCTTGCATGGTCTCTGCTGAGAAATCTGGGGTTATTTTGATTGGTTTGCCTTTATAGGTTACTGATCCATTTTCCCTGGCTGCGTTTTCTTTCGTTTCTATTGATCCAGTTCGGACCACAATGTGGCGTTGGGATGTTCTTTTCTGGTCAGGTCTGTTTTGGGTTCTAATAGCTTCTCGTATCTGGATGGGCCTGCCGTTCTGGATATTTGGGAAATTCTCTGAGATGATTCCCTGAAGTATATTTCCAATACCATTGACCTCTTTGTCCACGCCCTCCTCAATACCAACTAGTCTTAAATTAGGCTTCCTAATTGCAACTTGGACCTCCTGAAGCGCTCTTTCATATTCCCTAGATTTCGATTGAGTCATTTTCTGCTCTTTCTCTATAATAACTAAATTATCTTCAGCCCTGGAATTTCTCTCCTCTGCATTGTCTAACCTGCTATCAAAGCTACCTACTTTATTTTTCATCTTCCTTGCTTCTAATTGCTCACTTTTGATGCCTTGCATCTCTTGTTTTAGATCATGTATGGATTTCTTTATCTCCTTGATTTCCTTTTGAGTGGTTAGCTCAGTAGCTTTATTTTCTTTGGACATTTGGTGGAGTTTGGTCACGTTTTTATTTGTGGATTCAGTGAATTCATCCATCTTTCTTTGAAAAACCTTTATTATGGCCTCCTTTATGGCTTCTTCTTTTTCACTTATCACCTTGTTTTTGCTTTACTCTTGTTCAGCTATGGCTTCCTCCATTATCTCTTTCTTTATATTTTCACATTTTTCATTAATGAAGTTTATCAAGTGCATGTGTGTAGCACTTGGAAGACTCTCCTCTAGGTTTGCCAGTGACTGTTCCATTGTCTGTTTACATTGGGTGGGGGATGCTGTTCTTGATTTGACATTTTTCTTGAGTTTCCTATTCTTCCCATTTGAAAATGGGAGCAAGATTACTACTAAATACGATTATAGTTTTTCAGATATAACCAACCTAGACCTCTGTAGCTGGGAGACACTAGAGGTTCACAAGTTTTGATTGGTATTATCACTCTTTCTTTTTGTGCACTTACAGACCAGTCTAATACAACCACTGATAAACGATTTATACCCAAAACAATAAGCCTCTCAATCCATTCTCTATTGACTTTACGTCCCTCTGAGCCTAGACAATAATTAACCACCTACATATACAATATTGCTCAACAGCCATCAAGTGTAGATCCGTACAGTATAAGGGTTGAAAGACGAGCAGAGGTCCAGAGATAGAAAAAAAGAATGAGAGAGTTCAGGGGAGGTACAATAGGATTAACGTAGGTTTGTAAGAATATTGTAGTAATGAAGAAAATATAGCATAAAGATAACTGACCTAAGTTGGTTAGTAGGTAGCATATTTGAGTACAAAGTTTGGAAAGTATTAGAATAAAACTTATGTGTTGCTGCACGACTAGCTCTTAGCACAACCAGTGGCCTCACAGTGGACAATGCGATGGATCTGTTTTTCTTGTCTACGTTGAGGGAAAGGGGTATTTCACAAGATGCAGAAGCGAAGATTTCAGAAGCAAATGCTGTGAGTGAAGTAGCTCGTAAAAAGCATTTTTATTTTCTTTTATCTTTCTGCCAGTCTTGGGGCTTGAATTCAGGGCCTGAGCACTGTCCTCGGGTTTTCTCAAGTCTAGCCCTCTGCCACTTGAGCCACAGTGCCACATCTAGATTTTCTATCTATGTGATACTGAGCAATCAAACCCAGATCTTCATGGATGCTAGGCAAGCACTCTACCACTATGCCAAACTCTCAACCCTGACATAGTAATTATAAAGTCATCATCATCATATCAAAATAACCTTTCTCCTACAAAGAATGAACACTTATCTATGTGTGTAATGTTTTTTTTTAAATTTCACTACTTGTTCTGTGTTTTACCCTCTTGCATTTTTACACATGACAGCAAAGCTAATCATCAGGAAAAAATTGATTAGGATACAGAAACCTAATAATATCCTAGTAGATTGACATCAAAAATATGTGCAAGATGCCCTGTGTGTTTGACCTAGGGGTAGAGTCCTTGGCTACCACGCAAAAAGCCTCAGGTTTGATTCCTCATTACCACATACATAGAAAACGCTGCAAGTGCTGCTGTGGCTCGGTGGGACAGCTAAAGCCTAAAGAAAGCCCAAGAACAATGTTCAAACTCTGAGGTCAAGTCCCAAGACTAGCAAAAACAAAAAAAAATTTGACAAGGGGCAAAATGCAGGCAGAGAAGGCACTGTGAAGCAAATGTTTTGTAAAGGATGAGGGCAATATTGACCCTTAAGTTTGGATCTTACCTAAGAAAGGCTCCTTGAGCCTGACACCAAACTGGTAGTTGGGCCTAGTGGAAGACATTGCGTTTGGACAAATAAGGTATGCTGTTTACTACATCCACATGTATATTGTGAGATTGGAGGAGAGATTCAGCCTCCAGTATGTCTTTGGTGAGGTCTTCTGTGAGCAAGGATCTTTGGTCATTAGGCCCTGAAGGGTGACCCTGCCTCCCTCACAATGGAACAGAATATGGAACCCTGGTAACCAAGCCACTGTAACTAACAACGAACTCAAGCCAGCTCACTTGGCTTGTGCCTCAGGAGGAAGAAAGTTGTTGCTGTGCAGTTGCCAAAGATCAGGAAAATCGAGTCTCAGTCATGGAAGTTGTGGATGTCCTCTTCGGAGATGTCCATGCTAGATCATTGCCAAGCCACAAATCCAGTATAACAGAACTTTCTCTAAGAAGAAGGCCAGGAAAATCCAGGGCAACCAGATGAGGTATATTTCTAAGAAGAAATGTATTTGACCCCATCATCCTCCCCACACATTACAACTGTCTTTTTTTTTAATTTTTTTATTGTAATTAGTAAAAGGGTTAGATGATATTTGCCAGATAGAAGGTGCATTAATTCACATACATTGATACCCATTCACATGTCTTGGTACCCATTTCCCTTCAACGCTACACCCCCACCCGTCTTGGTTTTCCCCCCTTCCCTATCAAATTTCAAATATCCAAATACAAATGAATTCGATATATCAGACAACAAAGTGAGACACTACACCAATATGGGATAACCAAGGGACAGCAAAGGAGATGAGAGACAACATAGTACATTAAGGACAGCAATCATTCATTATGTGGCTTTTGTGTCAATATCCTGGAGGTCCATTCAATTAGCTTCACATTATATGGCCTTATATATGGCCTTTTGCTCTATTGCAAATCACTGCTAGTACAGCCCAAAGTTTCTACTGATTATGACGAATGAGGGAATCCACTGAGCCTAAGTTCCTTTGAGTCTGGCTTACTTCACTTAATATGATTTATTCTAAGTTTTTCCATTTCCTAACAAATGGGGCGATGTCATTCTTTCTGACAGCAGCATAGAATTCCATTGTGTACAAATACCACAACTTGTTGATCCACTCATCAACTGAGGGACATCTGGGTTGGTTCCATATCTTTGCTATGGTGAATAGTGCTGCAATAAACATTGTTGTGCTAGTGGGTTTCGTATGCCCTTGTTTCTGGATTGTTGGGTAAATGCCAAGTAGTGGAATTGCTGGGTCATAGGGGAGTTCTATGTTTAGCCTTTTGAGGCACTGCCACCCTGCTTTCCATAGGGGTTGAACGAGTTTGCACTCTCACCAACAGTGTAGTAGTTATCCCTCCTGGCCACAACCGCTCCAGCGTCCGTTGTCATTCGTTTTCCTGATCCTGACCATTCTAAGTGGAGTGAGGTGGAATCTTAGAGTTGTTTTGATTTGCATTTCTTTTATGACCAGAGATGTGGAGCATTTCTTCATGTGTCTATCGGCCATTTTTGTTTCTTCTTCAGAGAAGACTCTCTTTAAGGCTTTGGCCCATTTTTTAATGGGATGGGTGTTACTTTGGAGGTTAGTTTTGGAGTGATTCAATTTTTTGAGTTGTTGATATATTTTAGATATGAGGCCTTTGTCCGTTGTTTGGTTGGTGAAGATCTTCTCCCACTCTGTAGGCTTCCTGATTAGTTTACTAGCTATATCCGTTGCCGTACAAAAGCTCTGCAGTTTAATGCAGTCCCACCTATCCAGCCTTTCTCTGATTTGTTGTGATTCTTGGTCCTTATTAAGAAAGTTTCGACCTGTGCCAAGGAGGCCTAGTGTATCTCCTATTCCTTCCTGTAAACGTTTCAGTGTGTCAGCTTTTACCTCCAGGTCTTTGATCCATTTGGAGTTTATTCTAGTGCAAGGTGACAAAGAAGGACCCAACCTTAGTTTTCTGCAGGTGCTTAACCAGTTCTTCCAGCACAACTTGTTGAAGGGGCTATCTTTCTTCCATTCTATTTTTTTGGCTCCCTTGTCAAAGATTAGGTGGCCCTAGGTCTGTGTTTTAATATCTGGGTCCGCAGTTCTATTCCATTGGACTTCAGGCCTGTTCTTGTGCCAGTACCAAGCTGTTTTGAGAATTACAGCTCTGTAATAGAGTCTAAAGTTTCGAATTGAAATTCCTCCAGCGCTGTTCTTTCTGCTAAGAAGTGTTTTTGCTATACGGCTCTTTTACTATTCCATATGAAATTTTGAATTGCCTCTTCTATTTCTTTAAAGAATGACATTGGGATGTTGATGGTATTGCATTGAATTTGTAGATAGCCCTTGGCAAGATTGTCATTTTCACAATGTTGATTCTTCCAATCCAGGAGCATGGGAGGTTTTTCCATTTCCTTAGTTCTGCTTTAATTTCCTTTTTTAGGGTTTTAAACTTTTCATCTAAACGGTCCTTTACATTCTTAGTTAAGCTAATTCCTAGGTACTTTATTTTCTTTGAGGCTATTGTGAAAGGAGTTTCTTTCTTGATTATTGCCTCGTTCCTCTCACTGTTGGCGTAAAGGAAGGCAGTTGATTTTTGAGGGATGATTTTATGGCCTGCTACCCTTCCAAAGCTTTGAATCAGCTCAAGGAGCTTGGGAGTAGAGTCTATAGGATTCTTTAAATACAGAATCATGTCATCTGCAAAGAGGGATAGTTTTATTTCCTCCTTCTCCACTTGGATCCCCTTTATGCTTGCTTCTTGCCTTATTGCACTGCCTAGGAATTCTAGTACTATGTTAAAAAGGAGTGGAGAGAGTGGGCATCCTGAATGCTACCCCTTACCACTTTTATGCAAAGCTTAGGCCTGTGGCATTTTACGCACAATTCAACGCTCTGTTTTTTGCTGGTTAATTAGAGGTAAAAATCTTATGGAATTTATTGCGTGGCTGATTTTGAACTGGAATCCTCAGGTCTCAGCTTATCTTGAGTAGCTAGTATTACAGTACTTTTACAACCTGTATGCTCATACACATCGCTTCTGATCCAAACACTCATTTTCAATTTAACTAACAAGATGTGAGGAAAGATGATTGACTGTAATTTACTAGATGGGCTTCTAGTCAGTATATATTTCCACTTCCACTCTGAAGCCAGGGAAATGTTTCTGGTACTTGTTTCAACTATCTCCCAAAGAGGAAATAATGTGTGAGTACGTTTGCTAGTATTTCAGATAGGAGATGGACTTTGGTGTTTGGAACCTGTTGGGCAGAGTGTATCAGCTGGGCTGTGATAACAGAGATGATATTTCAGACAGGAATATTTTCATAACAGACAGACTTAGTCCAGATCCTTGGATTTCAGGCCTTGAGTAGATAGAATTACAAGTGTGAGCTGCCACCACCACCTGGTTCAATTTGGAAACCTTAATTGCTTCTCATTTGTTCCTTTCCTTTTTTGGAAGATTGATCTAAGCTGGCTGATTGTGCATCACAATGAAGTGATTGGCCTCAGGAATTGCAAATATTTTTCCTTGCCTTTGCTTTCCCAAAGCAAGCAACATGTTTCTTAAAAACTATACTTCATGAGAATATTATAATTAGAAGCTATCTTGTGCACACTTCAGAATAGTCCTTGCATTTATAAACTTATATTACAATATTAGGTAGAAGAATGGTGACTGTTAGTTTCATAACTATTTCATATGTTTTACTCTTTAAGGCTCATTAACTCAAGAAGTGATTAAATACATTTAGATAATAGTAGATCATAGCTGCTGCTGATTTGATGTGTGTGCAGATGATACACAGATTAATTAGGATTACTCAAAAGTTTTGTTCAAATTTTCATTAGTAGACTGCTATGCTAACGGGAAGGTGATAGTAATGATGCTGAAATTCTATGAATCAGCTATGAAGCAGAATTTCAGGGGAGAGTATTTGCTAGGGACTTAATTTCTAAGACGCATATCAAGAATATTGAACTATAACACCAAATGATGGACGACTCAGCGTCACATTTTGTTTGTTTTATGCAAGTCTTGGGACTTGAACCCAGGGCCTGGGAACTGTCCTTAAATGTTTTTTTTTGCTTCAGGCTAGTGTTCTACCACTTTATCCACAGCTCCACTTCCAGATTTTTGGTAATGAACTGTAAATCAGAATATCATGCAATTTGTTTGGGCTGGATTCAAACCTGATTCTGTGTAGATAGGATTCCAAGTGTGAGCGCACAGAGCCTGGCTAGTATCATTCATCATTCAAGTCATGGGACTGCAATTCTGCACCTGGGTCTTGTCACTGAGCTTTTCAGCTCAAGACTACTGCCCTATCCCTTGAGCCATAGGGCCACTTCTGGGTTTCTGGTGGTTAATTGGAGATAAGAGTCACATGGACTTCAGTGCCCAGGCTGACTTTGAACTGCTATCCTTGGATCCCAGCTTCTTGAGTAGCTACATTTACAAGTGTGAGCCACCATACCCAGCTAAATTATTTTTAAGTTAATTTTTTTTGTTAAGTCAATATATAGTTGGCATAGGATTACATAAGTAATGAACACATTTCTTAAGAAAATTGTTATCCCCTCCCTCATTTTTCTCTGTTTTCCTACCCTCAGCCCCCTCTCCACCCAGATTGTTCAGTTCATTTCCGTTTAGTGTCTTCCAAGTATCACTGTTCAATTGGTTCACCCTTTTTCCTTTGTTTTTTTTTACCATTTTATTATACCCTCTCCATTCCAAATCACATAAACCTATGTACAAGACACAGGGTACCCGAATTCAACACAGTGACTACAGAGAATAAAACTAAAGGGAAAAAGAAGAAAAGTGGTAAAAAGCAAAGAAAATGAAAGAACATCATACAGTACCTTAGAATCAACAACACTGAAAAAACAAAACATAAAACCTTGGGCTGAAAATGAAGCTTGCCTAGCATGTATGAAACCCTGGATTCCATTCCTCAGCACCACATAAACAAAAAACTGGAAGTGCCACTGTGACTCAGCTGGTAGATTTCTAACGTTCAGCACAGAGTGTCTCCAAGTGACAAAAATCTGTCACATTTAAGTCAGGCTTCAAAACTTTGCTAGGAACCAGTTACGTGATTTGGAAGAAAGTCCAATTTTCAAAGAATCACTAGCCAGGCGCTGGAGGGTCATAATTGTCATTCTACTAGCCAGGGAGAAGGTGAATCAAAGCGTTTGCAAGCAAAAAAAAGAAAACAAAAAAAAACTGTAAGATTCTACTCTCCACTTATCCACCCAAAAACTAAGTGGAGTTGTGGCTAAAACTGGTACAGCATTAGCCTTGAGGAAAAAGATCTAAAAGACCTTGCCCAGGTCCAAAGTTCAAGCTCCCCACCAAGAAAGAAAAAAAAGGAGTCCAGATACCTTAGTTTCAAAAGTATATCTGGATATCTTAGTAGATTTTTCTGATCTTTCCTCATTCATCTCATGGAACCACATAATCTTGATCCTGATCTGACTAAGAGCCTGCATTGTGCTTAATAAATTCATTCCACATATTCCAGTAGAATCTTGACAGCTAACAGCCACTTACCAATGCTTTATTCTACGTTTAGGCCAGTATGTCTTCATACCATCTACGCAGTCAGCTATATCATCTTTCCAGAAGTATCATTGAGTGTAGAACACTCAGAACTAAAATAATTGCATAAAGATGTAATAAAACCCCTTGATTCATTAAGAAAATTTCTGTACCACTTAGAGCAAGTACATTAGTGGTATTTACCTCTAGCCTCTTTTTTAAAAAAATTTATTAACATTGAAATTTACATCATATTTCAAATGTCATGTTTAACAACAAGTATTCAAGAAGGGAATCGCTATACAATCACTGGCACATAGATTTTAGAATATAGTAAAAGTTAAGCTGAGTCATTGTATGTCATAGATACAGATTAATCTATAATAAAACACATGTCTATAGAGTCTATAGTCTATCCTAGATTTTTATGTCTATGTAGTTATGTTTATATCTCCAAAATTATGTCCAGAACTTTGGGTATCAACTATTCAATCATCGCTCTACTACTGTTTGAAACTAATATCTATATATTAAGGATACCATGTACCTTTTGTTCCTTGGTCTTGACTTATCTCACTCAACAGGATTCACTCTAATTTCATCCACTACCCCAAAAATGCCATTATTATTTTTTTCTGTGCAGATCTTCTTTTTATGTATTTATTTTTATTGTAATTTATAGAAGGGTTACATTATATTCACCAGATAGAAGGTGCATTACTTCTCAAACTTTGATACCCCATGTAATGATATGGTCTCCATTTCCCTTCCCCTACGCCCACTCATGTTCATTTCCCCCCTTCCCTTTCCAATTTCAAATAACCAATTAGGCACATATGAAATATATCAGAAAACAAGGTGAAATATTGTAACAATATGATATAACCAAGGGATAGCAAAAGAGATAAAAGATCACATAATTCATTAAGGACAACAATCACTCATTATATGAGTTTTGTTTCTTTATCTTGGAGATCCTTACATTTAGTGTCATACCATTTGTCACGATGTCTCTAGATTTTGTTCTATTATAAATCTCTGGTAGCAGAGCCCAAGGTTTCTACTGAATTTGACAAATGAGGGAGACTCTTGGGCCTATGTTCCTTTGAGTTTGGCTTACTTCACTTAATATGATTTTTTTCCTTTTCATCCACTTCCCCGAGAATGCCATTATATTATCTTGTCGGTTGGCTATGTATCATTCCATTGTGTGTGTGTGTGTGTGTGTGTGTGTGTGTGTGCGTGTATCACATTTTTTGTAGTAGGGCATCTGGTTGTTTCCATCATCCAGTCTCATTTTCTACAGATATTTTTATAGTCTCTTTTTTATTTTCAGGGTAATGTATAGAGGGGTTACGATTACATTTACAGGTAGTGGACTGCATTACTTCTCACACATTTATTCCACTCCACATGTTTTTGTCCCCAGTTCCCTCTCCCCTCCCCTTCCCAATCATCTTGTTTCCCCCCTTCCCTTTCCTATTTGACATAAACAAATAAACATATATACAATATGCCAGAGAAAAAGTCAGATACAGTAACAATCTGACATTAACCAAAGGGCAAAATAAGAGATGAGAAATAACATAGTAGTTTAAGGACAAAAATCACACAAGATTAAGAGCAACGATGACACAAGATATAGCTCTTGTTCCCATATCCTAAAGATCCTTTCATTTAGTCTCATCCTATATGACCTTATATACCTAGGTTTTTGAGTTATTGTAATCCTCTGCTAGGAGAGTCCTAGATGTGAACTGATTGTTACAAATGAGGGAAACCATTGAGCTTATGTTTCTTTGGGTCTGGCTTCCTTCACTTAATATGAATTTTTCCAAGTCTTTCCATTTCCTTACAAATGGGGCGATGTCTTTCCTTCTGATGGCAGCATAGCATTCCATTGTGTATAAGTACCACATCTTCTTGATTCAGTCATCTACTGAGTGGCATCTGGGTTGGTTTCATATCTTTGCTATGGTAAATAGTGCTGCAATGAGCATCATTGTGCTAGTGGCTTTAGAATGTCCTTTTTTCTGGACAATTGGGTAGATGCCAAGTAGTGGATTTGCTGGATCATAGGGGAGCTCTATGTTCAGTCTTTTGAGGAACCACCACACTGCTTTCCCTAGTGGTTGAACGAGTTTACACTCACACCAACAGTGTAGGTGTGATCCCCCTGGTCACTTCCCCACCAGTATCTCTTATTAGATTTTTTGATAATGGCCATTCTGACTGGAGTCAGGAGGAATCTCAAAGTTGTTTTGATTTTCATTTCCCTTATTGCTAGAGTTATGGAGCATTTCTTCATGTGTCTAAAGCCCATTTTAATTTTTTCTTCAGAGAATACTCTTTTAAGTCTTTAGCCCACCTTTTAATAGGATGGTTGTTTCTTTGAAGATTTGTTTGGGAGAGATTCATTTTTTTCAGCTATAGATATATTTTAGATAACTACATATATTTTTGTAGAAAAAAGAATGGAAGTCATCATGCTGGCTATCAATTTAATTTCAGCTACTTAGGATGCTCAGGGTTTAGGATCACAGGTCAAAGCCAACCAGGGCCCTACAGTGTGTGAGATCAAACTCTGTGAACATACAAGGACTGTAAGAGGAATCTCACTGCCTGGGAATGTAGCCTAATGGTAGAGTGCTCACCTAGAATGCATGAAGACCTACATTCTATTCACCGGTACCGCATACTCAGAATAAAAGCTAGAAGTGGCGCTGTGTCTCAAGAGGCAGAGCACTCACCTTGGGCAAGCGAGTCCAATGAAAATGTCTAGGCCCTGAGTCCAAGCCGTAGGACTGGCAAAAAGAAAAAAAAAAGAGCAATCTTACTTAAGTAACAAGGAATGTACCCTATATTTATACAGACTGAAAAATTCATTAAGAAATTAGAAAATATGTATAAAGTGCATAATTTCTTTTGTGTGTTGGCACTGGGTCTTCAACTGAGTGCTTCAGCTCTATCCCTGACCTTTCCTGCTCAAGGCTAGCACTGTACCAATGCAGCCCCAAATCAACTATCTTCAATTGAGATATAAGCGATGAATATTTCAGGGTGCTTCATGAAAAACATTTTTATAAATTGAAACTTTCAACACAGTCTTATTTTAGTATGAATGTTGAGATGGGAAGAGACAGAAAAAGTGAAATGTTTCCTGATCCCCATAGAGAAGAGACTCAGCAGAACCACTGTGGTCTGCAGGCTTCTTTGTGAGTTTTGTTTGCTTGTTTGATTTTTGTCAATTGTGGGGCTTGAACTCTGGGCCTGGGCACTGTCCCTGAGCTCTTCAGGTCAAGGCTAGTGCTTTAATCTGTGAGCCACAGTGCCACTTCTGGTTTTTCTGGCAGTTAACTGGGTACTTTGGCTGGCTTTAAACTTTGATTCTCAGATATTAGCCTCCTGAGTAGCTAAGATTATAGGTGTGAGGTACCATCACCAGGCTGCTGCTCTGTTACTATGCAGGTTCTGGATCAAGAACTTCAAGTTCTTACTTCAATTTTTTCTTCTCTTGCCTGATACTCTGCCATTTGAACGAAGCCCCAGTTCCTGGTCTTTGTTGGTTAATGAGAGATATTATGATTTTCTAATATTCAGAGCAACGATTATAAAACCCAGCATTTTACTTACTTGAATAAATTAAGAGACAGGACCTAGTGAGATGGAAAACAAAATTTTTTTTCAAGTTGCTATCCTGTTCTAATGCATAAGTCTGGCTATTTTGCTTACACACAAATATGTATTTTACCACTTTCTACTCTATTTTTGCTTAGTGTAAAACCACCACTGCCATTTCATAGATTTTGTTGTTGTTGTTTGTGGTGCTTGAACTCTGTGCCTGGGCTGTTCCTCAGATCTTCAGTTCAATATCAGTGCTCTACTACTTTTGATTTGGCCAGTCCTGGGCTTGAACTCAGGGACTGAGCACTGTCCTTATATTTTCTCAAGGCTAGGGCTCTACCACTTCAGCCTCAGCACCACTTCCAGCATTTTTCTATGTATGTGATATTGAGGAATTGAACCCAGGTCTTCGTGCATGCTAGGCAAGCACTCTACCACTAGGCCAAACTCCCAGCCCAAAATTATTCATCATTACTATTAGCCATCTTCTTTTTTTATTATTGATTCGTCATGGTCCTTGGACTTTGGGCCTGGACTGTCCCTGACCTCTTCAGCTCAAGGCTAGCGCTCTTCCTCTACAGCTCCATTTTTGGTTTCTGGTAGTTAATTGGTGATGTAAGTCTCACAAACCTATGTGTCCAGGCTGGCTTTGGGCTTTGAACCAAGATCCTCCAATCTCAGCCTCCATAGTAGGTAGAATTACACGCTTCAGCCAGCAGTGCCTGACTGTTTGATGTCTCTGTCTCTGTCTCTCTGTCTCTGTCTGTCTCTGTCGGTCTGCCTCTCTCTCTCTCTCTATCTGTCTCTCTCTCTGTCTCTCTGTCTCTCTCTGTCTCTCTGTCTCTCTCTCTGTCTCTCTGTCTCTCTCTCTCTCTCTCTCTCTCTCTCTCTCTCTCTCTCTCTCTCTCTCTCTCTCTCTCTCTCTCTCTCTCTCTCTCTTGGTTGTAAGACTTTAATTGTGCACCTGGGCAGTGTCCCTGGGTTCTTCAGCTCAAGGCTACAACCTTAAACACCTTGAGCCACAGTGTCACTTCTGGTTTTCTGGTGCTTAAGTGGAAGTAACAGTTTCATGGACTTTAGTGTCTGGCCTGGCTTTGAACTGTGATCCTCAGAACCCAAACTTCTGAGATCATTTCCAGCTTTTTTTTTTGGTGTAAGTGGTACAGAGTAATTGAACACAGGGCTCTGTGCATACTAGGCAAGCAAACTACCACTAGTGTGCACTCCAGCCTTAGATAAGGGCTTTCTTTTTCTTTTTCTTTTTTTCACTCATGGGGCTTGAACTCTGGGCCTGGATGTTTACCTTAAGCTCTTCAGCTCAAGGCAAGAGCTCTACCACTTGAGGCACATTGTCCTTTTGAATTTTCTGGATTATTTGGAAATAAGATTCTCACAGATTTTTATGCCTGGGCCGTCTTTGAACCTCGATCCTCCAGGGTAGCTAGGATTACCAGGGTGAGCCACCAGTCACGGACATTAAATTATTATTTTTTGCATGTCCTATGGCTTCAACTCATGGCCAGAGCACTGTCCTAGGGCTTGCTCAAGGATAGCACTTTACTTCAGCCAGCCAACTCCCGGTCCAAATAGGCCACTCTTGAAGCTAGAATTACAGAGATCGGCCATAATACTGGCATGTCGTTATCTAAGTATATAATTTTTCTTCTATTTTTGATGGCTTTTCCTTAGTGTACATATTTCCTACATATTTTATGGAAAACTTCCTTCCCACTGGGGCCATAAGTTAAGCCTAGTGGAAGAGTTCTTGCCAAGCATGAATGAAGACCCAAGTTCAATTCCTCAGCACAACATAGATAAAAAAAGATAAAAGTGGTGCTGTGGCACATGTGATAGAACTTGCGCCTTAAGAATAAACAAAAACAAAAACAAGGATCGTGCTCAGGTCCTGAGTCTAAGCCCAGTACTGGCAAAAAAAAAATTCTGCCCAAAGTAGACATTTAAACTCATTGTACTTTTCAAAAAATTTGTTGTCAAGGTGATATACAAAGAGATTGCTGTTACATATGTAATGAGTACATTTCTTGTAAACACTGTTACCCCCTTCCCCCTTTTCTTTTTCCCTTCCCCCCAAGTCACAAATTTCATTTACAACAAATATGTATGTATTTTCATTCCTGAAAAAAATAGTTTAAAATGTGTTCAAATAAATGATGTAGGTTGATATATTTATCAAAATGGATTACTTGAACTCTAAAATAAACATTCTAGGTAATTTTTCTCATAAAATTGTAGTAATGTTATAAAAATAATAAAAAAGGAATTTTAGTTATTAATTTCTTATATTTTACCTTTAACATTATTACACTAAGCATACTGTTTATGGTATTAATACAGACAGCATGAAATATGATTATGTAAAAAAATTAAATGATTAAAAATAGTAAGGTTGGGGGCCAGTAGTTTGGCTTGGTGGCACACACTCTGGACTGGCAAAAAAGAAGTAGGGTTAGATAACACAGATTTATTTCCAAATGTGTGGAAAATGGTATGATTTCTTGTTTCGCTAGTCCTAGGGCTTGAACTGAGGGACCAGGAACTGTCCTTGGCCACATTTGTTCAAGGGTGGCACTCTGACACCTGAGCCACAGTGCCCAATCTGCTTTTTCTGTGTATGCAGTGCCGAGGAATTGAATCAAGGTCTTCTTGTATACTAGGCGAGCACTCTACAACTAGGCCACATTCAAAGCCAAAGTAGATTTTTGATGCTATTGTGGAGTTTTAATTTTCTTAAATATTTGTACAAAGCACAATGGATATATAAACAGACTTGAACTCACAGAACAGAGTCCCACATAATATTACAGTTACTCTGGCACTTCTCCCGATTGACAAAACACATTTCCAGGCATCTGCTCTGTCCTTAAGCTTTGGTAGCTGACTTGTCTTTCCATGGAGGCCTGGCCTGGATTCCTGGTGATTCCATGCATTTCATAGTTCCCTGTATATCCAGTAAGGTTGTCTTCTATGGGACCAGACCTGTCTGGTTTTTGGCCCATCCAGGACCTATGTGTCTGAGGTCTCACATTATAAGTGGAAAATAAAACACAGTATAATAAGCACTGAAGAACTGCACACCATAATATTAACAATGAGAGTTTAATAGTTAGCAAAGTAAATACAATGAATACTTGACAAGAATCATGAGAGCAAGATAAAGAGATGTCTTTTTAGGAAGGGGACAGGGAAGCTCTAAATCCAGACTGGCCTCCAAGTTGCCTTCAGACAGTAATTCTACTTCAGAGTCCTCAGAAGGGTCTCCTTCCTCATGAGAAACAGAATGTCCTTCCTGAGTTAAGAGGGGGATGGATTCTGGTTTGTCGAATGGAGATTGAGTCTCTTTTAGTGAGATGGATGGGTCTGGATATTCTGTGAGGATGGATTCATTTTCCTCCAATGAATCCAGTATGGAGAGTACACTTGCTGCTTCCCATGGGGACATTTTCCATGAGCCCAGCGTGTGCCCCTTCAGCTTGCACAATAAGTGGAGTGTTACTCTGACTCACATGGACTGACTCTGGGACGAGTGTGAAAGGAAACGGAAGGAAATCTGGCTGCTCTTTTTCTTCCTCCGTAGTATCTGCAGGTTCAACTGTGTCACACATGGGGTTCAGAGCAAAAGGTATATCCACAGGACTCTAAACCTGTTTGGTAATTTCTACAGAAGGCCCATGGTTTCTGGAGTGCAGTGATGATTCTCAGTCTCCATCAGTCACCAGCTCCATTGGTGGGTTTTTCATCCGGAGTTCAGGATAAGCTCTTCCACGATGACCCAAACCTAAGAATGGAAATAGGTACAGAGTGGACAGAGTGGACTCTGCAAGTTGAAGTGTCACTCAACTTCCATGAGGATCTAATGGAGGAACCTGTAGAATTGGAGTTTGGACTGAACACTGAGGAGGTGTAGGGTCTTTCTAATGAGTGCTTATTCCCGAGTCCTTTCAGAGGACAGACATTACCTGGCTGACACCACCCATAAAGGGCATTTTGCCAAGCTCTGTAGAAGTAAGGGCCAACCAATATCTAGACCACATGGGCTTCCTACTCACAGGCTCTGAGGCACCCACACCAGGACTTCTACTTTTTCTTGGTCTTACTGGTCGCATATTACTCCAGCTGGTCAAAAAGTATGTGTTTAGAAGAGCAGGTCCAAAGCCGGCATGTGGAGCCTCATATAGAGCTTGAGTGTGTCAGGGTGTGGCAGTTCTTGAACTCGTAGAAATCACTGGGGTAGAAGTCCATTCACATCGTATAGATGGAACACATGATGCTGTGGGCACATTCGGTACAAGGAAAGTGAGAGCCCTCTCTCTCCATCCTGAGCCTTTTACCAAAGCCGCTTTCTTGCAGGACTCTAATGCTGTGGCTGTACTGCAGAGATGTGCACTTATGTGCTGGGAGGGGGGTAAGAGACACTCGAGAACAGGATGACTTTTACACCCCACTTCCAGAAGCTTCTGAGAGAGGCCTCTATGCATCTGTCCAAAGTAAACGCACCTTAAATTAACTAAGTAAATGCTCTAAATAAATCAATAAGTGAATGCTCTAAATAAAGAACTAAATGCTCATTCCTCTAATCTTAGCCACCCAGCAGGCTGAGCTCTGAAGATCACAGTGGAAAGCCAGTCTAGTCAGTAAAAGTCTAAAGGCACTTGTCTTCAATTAGGCAGCAAAAAGCCAGAACTTGACCTATGAGTCAAATGGTACAGTGCTAATTTTTGAACACCAAAGGAATGGTATTTAGACCTGGGTTCAGGTTCAAGTGGCAGCACTGGACCACACACCAAAATGTAAATGCTTTCAGGTTCTAACAGGCAAAGCTATTACAATCCCTCCCTGATGGCTCAAAAGTGATTCAGCCCCCAGCTTTTCCTCTGACTCCAGTATTTCACAGGCCTCCGCCATTAGTACTGACACCTCATTTCTTACTGGGAAATGGGATTTCCTAGGATGTCACCTAGGTGAGGGCTGCAGTTGGGAGCCACTTACTCATGCCTGAAATCCAACTTCTCAGTAAGCACACTGTTGAGACTCCAGTAGCTTGTGAGGGAAATGAAATGGCATGGTGTCCCAGTCATAATGAAGTAGTTTGTGCACTTGTATCATGCTTAGCTCCCCTGTGAACACCCCAGTGAACCAAACAGGCTCAGAGAGGAGCCAAGTATTCCAAGGCTTGGCCAGGAGGGGTGAGCAAACCTGGGTTTGGGGGGGAACACTCACTTTTTCAAGAGAATTTCCAGCAACTACTACATTGTCCTCCACTATTTGAAATTGTGCAGGAAGTTTCCCACATAAAAGAGATCAGCTTTGTCAGCAGCATCTCCAACAGGCCTTCCTCCAGGATCCATAGGTTACAAGGCTCATTCAGAGTCTGAGCTGACTTACCATCACATTATGTTGGCAAAACAGTGGATATTTCAAACGTAGGAATGGGACCACTATTCACACTGAGGAATTGGAATAGAGTAGATTGGAAATGACACACTCTAATCTCAGTAGAGTCACTTGAAAGCACACAAGAAGGTTGTAGTGTGTGGGCAGGATGATGGGTTCAAATAGGTTTCCTCTCAATATACCTCATCTGAGTTGCCCTGGAGTTTCCTGGCTTTCTTCCTAGAGAAATGCCTGATATACGGGAATTTTGGCTTGGCACTGGTCCAGAATCTACTTCTTCAAGTGAGAGATCCATATCTCTCATGCCTGAGATCCGAGCCTCCTGACCGTTGGCAACAGCACAGCAACATCTTTCTTCCTCCTGAGCCACAGGCCAAGGGAGCTGGCTTGAGCTGGTTGTCACATGCAGTGGCTTGGTTACCAGGGTTCCATATTCTGTTCCATTGTGAGGGAGGTAGGGTCACCTTTCAAGGCCCAATGACCAAAGCTCCTTGCTCACAGAACACCTCCCCAAAGACATACTGGAGGCTGAATCTCCCTTCCCACCTCACATATGGATGTAGTAAACAGCACACCTTTTTGTTCAAATCCCAAGTCATTAACTAGGCGTAAGTGCTAGCCTGGTCTCAGGCTCAAGGAGCCTTTCTTAGGTAAGATCCAAACTTAACTGTCACTATTCCCCTTACCCTTCACAAGACATTTTGCTTCACAGTGCCTTCTCAGCTTGCATTTTGCCTCTTGCACATTTTCTTTGCTAGTCCTGGGACTTGACCTCAGAGCCTGACCATTGTTCTTAGGCTTTCTTTAGGCTATAGCTGTCCCACCAAGCCACAGCACCACTTCCAGCGTTTTCTATGTATATAGTACTCCAGAATCAAACCAGAGTCTTTTTGTGTGGTAGCCAAGCACTCTACAAATAGATGAAACACCCAGGCCATCTTGCACATATAATTCACTTCAATCTACTAGGACGTTGTTAGGTTTCTGTATCCTAATCTATTTTTCTTCCTGATGAATATCTGTGCTGTCATCTGTAAAAATGCATGTGGGAAAATCACAGAAGCATTGGTGACATAAAAAAAGTCTTACAGACATAGATAAGTGTTCATTCTTTGTAGGAGAAAGGATATTTTGATATGATGATGATGACTATTTATAAATACTTTATCTGGGTTTAGAGTTTGGCCCAGTGGTAGAGTGCTTGCCTAGCATCCATGAAGATCTAGGTTTGAGTCCTTAATATCACACAGATATAAAAATCCATATGTCAATGTGGCTCAAGTGGCAGAGGGCTAGACTTGGGAAAAGCCAAGAGCAGTGCTCAGGCCCTGAGTTCAAGCCCCAGGAATGGCAGAAAAAACAAAAGAAGAGAAATGTGCTTTTTACAAGTTATTCACTCACAGCATTTGCCTTTGAATTCTTCACTTCTGCATCTTGTGACTTATCCCTTTCCCTCAATGTAGACAAGAAAAACAGATTTTATTACTTGCTATCCTTTGTCCAATCTTTGGATTTTAACTGAAAATACAATATTGCCTGAGATATTGTGTGTGTGCATGTGTGTGTGTATCTGCCAATGTGTGCATGCACACATGTGTACAGGGTTTAGGGCTTACTCATAGGGCCTGTGTGATAACCCTCAGCATCTTTTCCTCAAAGGTATTGGTCTTTCACTTCTAGCTTATTATAGCTAATTGCAGTTGAGAGATTCACTCAATTTCTTGCCCTGTGCATTGGAACCCAGTGCTGGGTTCTCATATTGTTAATTGTAGCTATAGAGAAGCCTGAGGTCTGGGGATCCTCGTTAGAATCCAGCCCCTGAAAGAAAGTCACTGATAGAAATCTTTATCTTCAGTTTAGCACGAATAAATAAGGCAAAAGTGGAACTGTGGCTCAGTTCCTCTTGTACCAGCCATGAGAAAATTAGTAATTCGCAGCACCTGGTCCCTGACAGAAATCCTTAGCACTGGTTCAAAAAAAGAAAGAAAATAATGAAAAAAATTAAAACTTGCTGAGGAATCCGTAAGGATAAACGTGCCTGTGAATAATCTTGTCATTTCCGATTCCCTCAAGAGCTTAGGTCTCTCTGTATTTTATCAAGTTTTTTAAAAGATATTTACATATTTTCTATCTTTCTTAAACAGAGATAGCCATCCACAAAACACAAACACAAACTCTCACACAGTATACCACCCACCCATAAGTGTCTGGCTATGTATATATGTATAGTCATATGTATTGATCTGTCTCTCTATACTAATATATAAATGCATAAACATATATATTTAGACAAACAGGAAACATACATAGATAGGTCTCACGCGTTTCCAGATTTTGTGCAAGTCTTCTGAGTGCAACTTATCATTGTATTGTTTGTCAAGATAGAGTCCCTCTAACTTTTGGCCAGCTTCTTGTCCTTTGATACTTTTTTCTGCCAGTCCTCGGTTTTGAACGCTAGGCCTGGATGCTGTCACTGAGCTTGAGCTTCTTGCATTCAGTAGTTTATTGCAGATAAGAGTCTCATGGAGTTTCTGTCCTGGGCTGGCTTTGAATTGTGATCCTCAGATCTCAAACTCCTGAGTAGCTAGGATGACAGTCTTGAGCTACCAGTACCTGGTTCCTTTGCCTCTTTTACCCTTTTTTTGGCCCCACCACAGCCATGGTATCTACCTTCCTATGTTCTCTCCACCTGCCCCCAGACAGGGGTCTGACAGATGCTTTCCACCCACTTATTCATGTCCTCCTCTGTATTGGCTGACAGCTAAGACATGCACTCACTTGTCTGGATGCCAAACACAAAGCCATGTGATTGTTTCTCAGTCTGGAACATCCTATCAGATTTATAGCACCACAGAGGGTCAGGTTGATGCTCCTCCAGGGCTTCTTAAATTGTTCTCATATTAATCCACAACACGTTTGTCATCACTTGTCCAGCTAATTCATGGACTAAACCAACATTCCCTACAAACTTAGATCCCAATACCATGAGGAGACTCAAGGGTGCATTAGGAGTGTGACCTGCAGGTGGATGTGAGCCTGTCTAAGTTGGAGGGGATTTCTCCACCACAGGAAATGGAATACAAATTTAGAATCTGCTTTCATGAGGTGACAATCTCTGGCAGATGTTCTTATCAAATGTGGCACTGCCTACTTCCAGCTTAAAACATGGGTTGATGACCCAGCATAACAGAGAATGTATTCACCCCGGCCCAACACATAGGCTGGGACCCTGAACTTTCAGGTAGCATTTGGCTTTGAAGGTCATGAGATCTTAGTCTACAAATGATGAGCCCCCTCCCGTGAGGCATAGCAAACGGAGCCAAAGTGCAACCCAGTTAAGCACCAGATCAAGCTTCCCTTCTTCAGTAGGGTATGGTTTGAAAACTGTGCATAGCTTCTGTTTGAAGCCAGTCCAGAAAGGAAAGTCCATGAAACTCACATTTCCAGTTAACTGCCAAGGGGGTGGGGGAAGTCACAGGCTGGGGGATGCACAGGATGATCCTTGGGCCCTGTGCAGCTACTGGGTCACCCCCTTCTGCATCTCAGCCTTTGGCTTTGAGCTCTGTGATCGTCAAGATGTGCACAGTCTGTACTCTGGCTGGCAGAAGAAAGGACCCTGGGAAGACAATTGTAGACCCTTTGTGAGTGTAGGAAGGGGTAGGCTGGACACCCAGTCCAAGAGGAGCTAAAACTGGAGTCGAGGGGTGTGCAAGGAGTGGGTGTGAGGGTTGTGGGCAGTCACAGTCACGGCAGAGGTGGCTCTGTCTGTGGGGTGACTGCCTCCCTGCAGGCACAGTACTGGACATATCAGAGATCCACATGAAAAGGAAAAGCTGGAAATGGCACTATGGTTCAAATGGTAGAGCATCAACCTTGAGCAAAAGATCTCAGGGACAGTACCCAGGACCTGAGTTCAAGCCTCATGACTGTAAAAGAAAAAGAACCAGGACTATGAGAGGGAACCTGGTACTCTCTGGGTCTAATCAGACACAAGAAGAGGCCGGGATAGGCTGTGGAAAAACACAGAGAACATCTTCCCCCAGCTCATCCTGTCCTGCATGCTGGGGCAGCCATGTAACTAGGGCTACGGTGAGATCATCTTCACCCCTGTGCTGCCATCTGAATTGTAGGCCTCTGTCCTGGCATGGGGTGTCCTGATGGCTGAGCAGGTGCCCTAACCCTAGATGGAGAGCAGCCACTGACTGTGGTAGCTAAGGAGAGATCTGTTCCATAGCTATCAGGCCACCCAGCATGGGAGCCATAACCACCCCTCACCCAGGTAGAGGCCAATGGTTTTCCAGGTGCTACTAACATTGCCCCACCCCTAGCTCTGGGTACACGTGACATTCCCTCCACAAGGAGCAGGACTAAGTGAAGGATCAGGAAGCTGCCTATGGGCTTCAGATGATGGCCAGGCTGGCACTACAGATGGCCTCACTCTGTCACCACCTTCCCCTGCCTCCATCATTCCTCCATCATGCCTCTCTACCTCCCACCCATTAACCTTGGAAACCAATGAACTGGGCTCTCATCATTCCTCTCATCTCTTCACCCACCTTGCCATGCATCCATCCCTCTGTCACTTCCACCCCACACACATCCCACCACCAGCCACCCTGTAGCTTATGAGGATCCCAGAGGAAGCTCTTGGTGAAGGGCTTGTGACCACAAAACAGTTACTCTCACCCGCTCCGGCCTGATCCACCACAGAATAAGAACAGCCAAGCAGGCACACACTGCAGCAGAGTTGCTCTGCTGCCACCCTGATTTCTTCATGGCCAGGACTTGGCTCTCCTCAGCCTCCCAGCTCAGTAACCAGAACATTGTGCTTTCACAGAGCCATGGCTTCCAGTCCCCATGGACACAATGACATCAAGGTGATTCCAACTTCCCCATCTCTATATACTTCTAACTATGGGATGGGAGCTGAGGTTCTTTTCTGTCACTCCATCCGCTAAGAGGCTCATGCAGATTTCTATCCTTTGCTCATCATGGTGACTCTTTGGTTAACAAGTCACTGCTGGGCTTCCAGTTCACCACATATAGAACCCATACTCCAACACTTTTCTTAGAAGGACTGATGACTTTTAAATATTCTCTAGTTTTAAATTTCTAGTTCCTTCTCTCTTTCATTTATATATTTCCCTTCCTCACATACTTCCCTTTTTTTACCTTCCTTCTTTCATTCCTGGCCTTGAACTCAAGACCTGGAGCTTTTTCTTAGCTTTTCTTTGCTCAAGGTAGCACTCTAGCTCTTGAGCCACAGCTCTACTTCAATCTTTGGTCTTGCTCTAAACTGGGAGTATGAGTCTCATGCATTTTTCCCTTTGCTGGGTTGGTTTTAAACCACAATACTAAGATCAGGATCCTGAATATGCCTCGGATTACAGGTATTATCTAATCAAAACGAATTCCTGATTTCTTTTTTAGACATAATTAGTTCTTTCAGGTGAACCACCAGCCACTCATGCAAGAGCATTGCAAGATCCCAGCATTCATCTTGTCTCCAGTCTTATTCCATCCATCTCACAATGGTCATCTAAAACACCCTGCTGCATGCCTGAAGTCGCAAGGAACGTTCTCAACGCCATGAGAAGCCCCCTTAAGCTCTGCCTCAGACATGCCCAGCCCCCATCCCACTTCCACATGAGCATTTGTTTAGGAGAAATTTCCTGAGTACATCATCATCTTTTCCTCACCATTCAAATTTCATCTTTGGAGTCATTTCTCCCAGACAAAGAGGAACATGATCCATGGTTTGATAGCAGCTCCAGCTTCATTGTCCCAGCCACCAACACCCCCCCCCATTACGCTGCCAGACACCTGAATTCAAGGACAATGTTTTCACTACCCCTGACTCTTATCAAATGTTTTAACTTATACAGTGCATTAAAATAATTTTACTAAATGGAATAAACACATGGCATCAAGCTTCAGAATCTTTGCACCTGAACTTTTAGTGAATCACAGACACACCAGCATTTCTGTAGCCAACAGAAATCTTAGCTTTGAGATTTCAGCATTCCTGGTATCCGAGTTTGGATGTGCTTACACTGCCCTTAATGGGGCACTTCAATCACACAATCCCACAACAATCACTGTCATTTGACATTCACTGATAGGTGGTGCTAGGAAAAAGACTGATGTGCCAACTCCATGCTGGCTTGACCTATGCCATCTTCAAACCTGGAGCAAGTGGGGCTCCTCTCTCCATGACATCTTTTGTGTACTACCCCAGGAGGACCTTTACCTTGAGACAAAATTATGAAGACTATCTCTACTAGCAAAGATTCCAGTGAGATGTGCCTACATGGATAAAGCTAAAATCTCACTAAAGTGAGGTTGTTGGCAGGGCTGGAGCCTGAACTCAGGGCCTGGGCACTAAGCATTTGTACTCAAGACTAGCCCTTTACCACTTGAGCCCAAATTCCATTCCCAGCTGTTTTTATTTTTGGTAGTAAGAATCTATCAGACTTTCCTGTTCTAGGTGACTTGGAACTTCCATACTCAGATCTCAGCCTCCTGACCAGCCTGGATTAAAAGTGTGGATCAACCATGCGCCACACCTGAGGACTTTTGCCAGCACATTTTTTCCCAAAAATTAGAAGAGGAAGATGTGGGAGGGTTGGGCTCATCCTGCCCTGCATATGAAGGAGAGCATCAGCGCCTGAACTTCATTCCCTGTTGCTGGAGGAAAAGGAAGCAAATAGGCACAGGCTGGCAGCAGATGCCACAGAACAACTTGTGACCAAGACTCCCAGAGCAGACCTCAGAATCGATGACAGAGTTGGATCTACCCAGTAACAGAGGCAGTGGTGACACCTGAAACTGCGCGTTTGAGCCTTTGCTGCTAGTAAACAGGGCCACCTATGTCTCAATGAGAAAGGTGAGATTTTGGTGGAGAAGGTGAGATTAAACATTATGTATCATGCCAGAAGACAGACTATAAGGGGTCTTTTATTATTCCAAGTGAAATTTTGGATTTCCTCTTCTGTTTCTTTAAAGAATGACATTGGGATATTGATGAATCTTGCACTGAATTTGTAGATAGTCTTTTTCAAGATTGCCATTTTTACAATATTACTTCTTCCAAACCAGGAGCATAGGTTTTTGCATTTCCTCAGTTCTGCGTTAATTTCCTTCTCCAGAGTTTATAGTTCCATCAAAAAGGTGCTTTACATTGTAAGTTAATTCCTAGGTATTTTATTTTCTTTGATAGCAAAATGAGTTGCTATCCTGATTCTTGCCTCATTCCTCTCATTTGTTGGCATATAGGAAGGCAGTTGACATTGAGGGTTAATTTTATACCCTGCTACCTTACCAAAGTTTTATATCAGCTCAAGCAGCTTCGGAGTAGAGTCTATAGGGTTCTTTAAATACAGAATCATGTCATCTGTAAGGAGAGAAAGTTTCAGTTCCTCTTTCCCTTTTCCTCCTCACTCCAGTTAGAATAGCCAAGATCCAGAAATCTAATAACGTATGCTGGAGGGGATGTGGCCAGGAGGGATCACTACTACACTGCTGGTGGGATTGCAAACTCGTTCAACCACTATGGAAAGCACTATGGCAGTATCCCAAAAAGACTAAACATAGAGCTCCCCTGTGATCCAGCAATTTCACTACTTGCCAATCGTCCAGATAGGACACACTAAATTCACTAGAACAATAACCTTTATCACAGCACTATTTACTATAACAAAGGTATGGAACCAACCCAGATGCCCGTCAGTTGATGAGTAGATCAAATATGGTATTTTTACACAATGGAATTCTGTGCTTCTGTCAGAAAGAATGACATAGACGAATTTGTAAGGAAATAGAAAGACTGTAAAGTTTAGAAATTAGTTTCTGTCTCCTTCTCTCTCTCCTTCTCTATCTCTGTAAAATTTAGAAGTTCCTGTTTCTCTCTCTTTTCTCTCTTTCTCTCTCTCTTTCTGTCTCTCTCTTTCTGTCTCTCTCTCTCTCTCTCTCTCTCTCTCTCTCTCTCTCTCTCTCTCTCTCTCTCTCTCTCTCTCTCTCTCTCTCTCTGTCACTCTCTCTCTCTCTCCAATCCTTAGGCTTGAACTCAGGGCCTGAGCTACTTTTGCTCAAGGTTAGCACTCTACCATTTGAACCACAGTGCTGCTTCTGGCTTGCTCTTTTCACGTAGTATTGAGGAATCTAACCCAGGCCTTCATCCTTGATAGGTTAGCACTCTACCACTAAGCCACACAGTCAGCTTTTAGAGATTCCTGACAAAGGCTTTCCTACATGCTATTATTTCTTCTGTGAGTGCTCTTAATGCTTGCTGAAGGTTGACTTTGTTTAGAAGACTTACCCTAATGCTCCCATATACAGAGATTCTATATATAGCTAAATGTTTTTCATTACTCAGAATTTCTCTATTGTGTATGTTCTGAAATGTACTGAAGACTGACTTCTGATTAAAAGTCATTGCACATTTGTTCTATTCATTAGTTTTCTTTTCTTCTATGGGAATCAGGTTTGTGATGAACACAGAAGTATGCCTTCCAGGTCAAACACTTTCCACATTTGTAATATTCATAAGGTTTTTCTCTCCTATGTGCATTTTATACTTAGTCATGCATTCATGATGGATTTTTCATATTCTTATATTCATACGATTTTTATCCTGTGTGTGTGTGGTATCATGCAAACTCAACTATGAATTCTTCAAAAAAATTTCCCTTTCATTTTATTCATAGGATTCTATCCTGTGGGTGTTTAGTGATAAATCTTGACTTGTGCCTTCTGGGGAAAAGACTGAACATTTGCTACATTCATTAAGGGTTTTATCTTGTGTTGGTTCTGTGACACAAGTTGAGTTTTCTTCCACAGACTAAAAAGTCTTTCCTATTTATTACATTGCTAAGGCTTCTCATATGTGTGAACTCTCTTACGCTGCCTGAAGGGTGAATACTGCATGAAAGACTTTCAACTTTGGTTATATTCCTAAGGTTTCTAATATGTGTGAATTCTGTTATGCCTCCTGTAATGTGACTTCCATCTGAAGGTCTTACCACATTTGATGCACTCATACAGTTTCTCTCCTGTGTGTGTTCTCTGATGCAATTTGAGGGAAGACTTCCATTTGAAAGACATTCCACATCGGTTACATTCATAAGGTTTTTCTCCTGTTTGAATTGTCTTATGCATGTTGAGGTTTGGCTTCTGTGTGAAGGACTTTCCACATATGTTACACTCATAAGGTGTTTCTCCTGAGTATATTCTCTGATGAACATGGAGTTTTACCTTCCATTTGAAAGACTTTCCGCATTCACTACATGCATAAGTTTTCTCTCCTGTGTGTGTTCTATTATGCCCATCAAGATATGACTTCCACTTGCAGGTCTTTCCACATTTGTTGCACACATAAGGTTTCTCTCCTGTGTGTGTTCTTTGATGCAATTTGAGGGAAGATTTCTGTCTGAAAGATTTTACACATTGGTTACATTCATAAGGTTTCACTCCTGTGTGTATTCTCTGATGAACACGAAGTTTTCCCTTCCCTTGGAAAGACTTTGCACATTCATTACACTTATAAGATTTCTCTCCTGTGTGTGTTATTTGATGAACTCAAAGGTGTATCTTCTGGGTGAAAGATTTTCTCATTTGTTACATTCATAAGGTTTCTCTTCTGTGTGTCTTCTCTGGTGCAAAGTGAGGTATGATTTCAGTCTAAAAGTCTTCCCACATTTATCCCATTCATAAGATTTCTCTTCTGTGTGAGATCTCTGATGTGTGCTGAGAGCTGAATTCTGGGCAGAAATTTTATTACGTTCCTCATATTCATAAGGTTTGTCTTCTCTTGGAGATCGAGGTTGGAGCGTCAGGTCTGACTTCTCAGAAATTAATTTTCACACTTGATGTACGCATCACATATCTCAGGATATTTGCTCTGAGGTATTGTAAGGCGTATTTCATTACTGAAAGATTTCTCCCATTCACTACATATATGAGGAGTCTCTCCTGTGTACATTTTCGGATGTGTAGTGATGGTCGGTGTTAAGTACAATATTTTTCATCACACAGTACATTTAGCAGTTTTCCTCCCTCCCTGAAGAATTTCTTGGGCAGGGAGAACAGAATTATGATACTGCAGATCTTTTGGACTGTCACAATCATGAAGAAAATGCTCTGAATATCCGATGAATTTTTTAAGAACAGGAGACATACGAGATCTATATGCAGCATGCATCTCATCAGGTTTAGGAGACAGAAGCATGTTCTGACACTTAATGAACTCCTTAGTCCTCACCCCTAAGTTGTTACCGTTATTACTAATCAGCTCTGGATTATGTGTAGAGCTCAAATTTAAAGTTGTTGCTAATCTCACGTTTTCCTCCACTTTGATACTACTTGCAACTGCTACTTCACAAAGACATTCATGTGGACTTTCCTGGCAGGTCTTGAACACATTTTCCATTACCTGGACATCTAAAATGAGTCCTAGAAAAAAAGACACAAACATACATGAGATACAAATATTCCTTACTGTAAAGTTAATGACTTTACTTTCCCATCCTAAGTGTTAGATATTTTAAAATATAAAAGTGGAAATTGATTTGTGAGAAATATATGCTTTTCTCCCTAACATATTAAGAAAATGATATTTTACAATGACCAATAATGTTTTTCTGTGTTTTAGTTCTCTTTTTTTGTATTTTTTAATTGTAATTAGTAAAAGGGTTACATGATATTGGCCAGATAGTAGGTGCATTAATTCACATACATTGATACCCTTTCACATGTCTTGGTACCCGTATCCCTCCCCCCCCACATCCCCCACCCGTCTTGATTTTCCCCCCTTCCCTATCAAATTTCAAATATCCAAATACAAATAAATTCAATAAATCAGATGACAAAGTGAGATACTATACCAATATGAGATAACCAAGGGAGAGCAAAGGAGTGCTCCAGTGGCGCAATCGGTTAGCGCGCGGTACTTATATAATAGTTCTCTTTTTATATCACAGGAAATATTTATTGAAATTACCCATCTATGTATTGGTACAGTTTTAAGCTGAGTACTACCTATAGTATACCTACAGCTCTTTTTTTTCAAATACTGTTTTGTTTATACATTGAGGAATATCTGCCTTTCTTTTATTTTTGAGAAATAATCTAAATATTGTGCTGTTTTGCATCTTTTTAAAACTTTCTTTTCTTTTCTTTTCTTTTTTTTGTAGTTCATAGGCCTCGGCCCTGTCCCTGAACACTTCAGCAGAAGACTATAACCCCTATCCTTGAGCTACAGCATCACTTCCTGTTTTCTAGAGTTAACTACAGATAAGAGTCTCAGGTCCTGAGTAGCAGATAGGATTACCTTACCCAGTTTCAATGCTGTTTGCTTATTAACCATTAAGTGAGGAACACGAATTTTTTCTAGATTCAGCGGCCACAAGTTTGGTTTATATGTCTGTTTGCCTTGATCCAAGCAAGAACGATTCTTGAGAGTAAGGACTTACACCTATATCCCTTCAGTTACAACTTCTCACTAAAGTCTCAATTTAGGTATTTGTGGGAATTTTGAAATTTGTTTCTTTCCATTTGAAGTCTTATAAAAATTCCTTTTCTAACACTCCTGTCCCTCATAACCATGGAAGACCAGAAAATCCCCAGCTCATTGTCTACTTAATTTTCTTATGTTGATTGAAACTTTGTTGTTTTTTTTTCCTTCCATTCCTGGGTTTGAACTTAGGACCTAACCACTGTCCTTGGGTTTTCTCAAGACTAGAACCCTACCAATGAATTCATTACTTCTGGCTTTTTCTATGTATGTGGTAATAAGGAATCAAACCTGTGTCTTAGTGCATGCTAGGCAAGCACTCTACCACTAGGCTCAATTTCTGGTGGAAAGGTCTGGTTCTGAATACCAGTCTCTTCCTACCAGCAAAAAGATATTATCCTTATCAGAGAATAATGCCCTGACTTATTCCTTGTTTGCTCAATCATTTATAGTCTTAGTTTTAAAGAAATGAAATATCTTTCTTTCTTTCTTTCTTTCTTTCTTCCTTTCTTTCTTTCTTCCTTTCCTTCCTTCCCTCTTCCTTCCCTCTTTCTTCTTTCTTCTTTCTTTCTTTCTTTCTTTCTTTCTTTCTTTCTTTCTTTCTTTCTTTCTTTCTTTTTTTCCTTCCTTGCCTCTTCCTTCCCTCTTTCTTTTTTCTTTCTCCTTTCTTTCTTTCTTTCTTTCTTTCTTTCTTTCTTTCTTTCTTTCTTTCTTTCTTTCTTGTTTTGCAGTCATGGGACTTGAATTCTAGACCTGACTGTTCTTCCTGAGCTCTTCAGCTCAAGGCTACTGCCCTATGTCTTTAGCCTCAACCCCACTTCTCATTTTCTATTGGTTCATTGGAGAGAAGAGTCTAAGGTGTTTTTGTGATAGGTCAGTCTTTGAACCTTGATCCTCAGATCTCAGCCTCCTAAGTAGCTAGGATTACAGGCATGAGCCACGGGCTCATGGCTTTCTCATTTTATTTTGTTTCACAGTGATTTCTACAGAGAAATCTAACTTTAACTCTACTGCCACATAGAATTCATCATATCACCCTATGATTCTTGGTGCCGGGGGTTTTGGCTACCATGCACAAAAACCTGGTTCAGTTCCTTGGTACTACATACAAAGAAAAAGCCAGAAGTGGTGCTATGACTCAAGAAGTAGAGAGCTAGCCTTGAGAAAACCCAAGGACCATGCTCAGGCCCTGAGACCAGGCATAGGATTGGGAAAAGAAAATGATTCTTGATTCATTCACAAAGAATTCCATAGGTTCCACACAGGATTTAGGGTAACTAAGAATATTATTGCTCAGTACATCACAACATGAACTTACCAATGGGGCTCAGGCTCCAACATCAATATGAAGATGCATTCATTCACCTGTGATATTCTTGTCAGAGGAATTTCCTATCCAGTGTTCTGCACAGTGCTCTAGCTTGTCAATTAATACAGGTTTGGGAACATAGGGCCCTGTAAATTAGAAACAGTAGAGAATTATTGCTTATGCTGGGTCATCATTGCTTTAAGTTCGCGGACATCCTACTCACAAGTTACCTATTAAATCTTTTCTCTCATTTCTCACTGGCTCCATGGTTGACTTTTCCCCAGCTCTGGATTCATTTTGTATGGCATAAACTTAGCTGTCTTGCTCAAGGCTAGAAAAATACCAGTTTGAGTCCCAGCTCCACTTACATGCATAGGTCTTCGTGCATGCTAGGCAAGCACTCAACCACAAAGTCAAACTCTTGACACTCCACTAAAATTTTTGAGGAGTTACTTGGAGTTATAGAGTTTCATGGCAATTTTTATGCCATTGCTGGCTTCAAATTAGAATTCTTAGATTTCTTCCTCCTGAACATTTTAAGATTACAGGCATGAAACATTGCACCTAGTGCCAGGTTTCCATTATAAACTCACTGTTTAGTGATTTGTAGATCCTATTTCCAATAATGATATATATTCTATTCTGGATTGTTTATCCACTTACAATTACTGTGTAAGTTTGGAATGTCGTCTCCATTAGAGGAAACATAATTTAGAACTGTTGTCAAAGTATCCTGAAGGTATCCTGAAGAATGAGTACAAAATTACCTTAGGTTTTCTTTACAAAGTAATGATACTTCTCAGGGCCTGGAATCTTTCATTTGAATAGTATTGAAAGTTTGATAAACATTCACGTATCTGCAAAATAACAAGGCACTTGGCCTTGCAAGTGAATTTGACTTTTGCTCACCTAAGGACACCAGGTTGCTGTAGGTCTCCAGCATTACATCTCTGTACAGGGTCCTCTGAGCATTGTCCAGATGCTGCCACTCCTCCCAGCTGAAATCCACAGCTACATCATCAAATGACACCAGCTTCTGGAATGGCACATTTTCATCAAGTAATTAGCACTGAGTTATAAACACACCATGTCTGGAATTTTATTCTTTTTTTTGTTGGAATTGTATTCCTTTACTTAAATGTTTAGACTTACATAAAATATTGACCTGAAAAGCTTAGGGATGGTGCCTAGGCCCAGAGTTCAAGTCCCAAGACCCCCAAAAAATAAAAAGGCAAGCCAGGTGTTGGTGGCTCACGCCTGTCATCCTAGCTACTCAGGAGACTGAGATCTGAGGACCATGGTTCAAAGCCAGTCTGGCACAAAATTCCATGAGACTCCTTTCCAATTACCCACCATAAAATGTTTAATGGCTTGTCGCATATCATGGTAGAGCAATTGTGGTATCGACAAAAATAAGTCGGGGGAGTAGATTTAGGTTATAAATGGAATTATTCCATTCAAAAGGAACTACATTATATGATGACATATGCTGGTTCTGTGAGAATATAGCAAAATCTTAGGGTATCAAGTAATAATACTGTGAAGTACACCCAGAATGTTAATGTTCTATGTCTGGCATAATAATCACTTGGGGAAGAAACTTTTTTTTCTTTTTTTTGGCTGGGGGATTTGTAAGGCTTGAACTCTGGGCCTGCGCACTGTTCCTGAGCTCTTCAACTCAAGGCTATCACTCTACCTATGAAGCCACAGTGCCATTTCCCATATTCTAGTGGTTAACTGTAGATGAGAGTCTCATAGACTTTCTAATGCCCAGGCTGGCTTTGAACCAAATCTTTAGATATCAGCCTGATATCTGAGTAGATATGATTACAGGTAGAAGTCACTGCACCTGGCAAGAAATTTATTTCTTGCTGTTTCATACTACAAATTTACTGTATGTTTTACTTTTTCAAAAAGACTGAGGATGACCTTTGTTCTGTATATAATGGGAAGAAGGGTAGGGAGCTGTGAGCAGAAGAACTGAGGGGCAATAGTCAGGGTAGGACAATAGCCTTAAACTAAAGAGCTCATGGCCCAAGGTCCAAGCCCCATGAATTTCCCCACTACCCCACAAAAAAGGGAAAAAATTGGAGATTGGAGAGGATTTTCTAAAAAGAATATCTAGAAATAGTAGTTCAAAATGTAGAAAGAAGTTCAATATTAACAGTCATGAGAAAAATTAAAATTACAATGAAATCATTACTTTAAATATGTTAATATAAATATAGTTTTAAACAAAAAGATCCACATACACACACACAAACACACACACACACACACGCATACAAAAAAACAACTTTCAAAGTCTAACTATTACTGGGAAGGTAGTGAGAAGAAGTAGAACTTTGGAATAGTTCTGCAAGGAATATAAAACAATCAAAAATTGCGTGGAGAGTGCTAAAAAAGTACTAAATATAGAATTACATAGAAATATGATCCAACACTTCTATTTCTAGATTTGTACCTAACGGAAGAGAAAGCAGAGACTAGAACAAATATGAGGAGAATCCATTCACAACTATTAATAATAATCAAAAGATAGAAATATGCAAAACAATGCATTGAAAAGGAAGAACATTTTACTATATTTTACAGATGAATCTTGATTAGAGTAAACTAAAAATACAGCAGTCATAAAGGAAGAGCTAGTGTATGTTTTCCCTTCTAGAGCTTCCAAGGATCAACAGACCCTTAGAGCCAAAAAGCACGATGGTTCCAGAGAATGGAGTAGAGAGGAACAGGAGCTGAATGTTTAATGATTATACATGGAAGATGAAAATTGCTCTAGATGGGTAGAATGAAGAGAGAACTGTACCCTAAACAATGGTTATGTAGCCACACAAGATGGGACACACCTATACTCCCTGATCTTGGGAAACTCAAGAAGGATTTCTAGCCATCCTAGATGCATGGAAAGATGTATCATAAAAACTAATGTGGAGGGGCTGGGAGTTTGGCATAGTTGTAGAGTGCTTGTATGAAGACGAAGGTTCAATTCCGCAGTACCACATACACAGAAAAAACCAGAAGTAGTGCTGTGGCTCAAGTAGAAGATCACTAGGCTTGAGGAAAGCTGAAGGACAGTGCTCAGACCGAGTTCCAGCCAAAGGGCTTGTTTAAAAAAAACCCAGAAAGCTGAGCAAGATGGGGTGGTGGCTCCCTTCTATAATCCTATCTACTCAGGAGGCTGAGATCTGAGGATCAAGGTTTAAAGCCATCCTGGCACAAAAAGACCTGAGACTCTTATCTCCAATTTACCTTTAGAAAATGGGAAGTGGGGCTTGGTTCCAGGGTAAGGTGGTAGCCTGGAGCTGAAGAGCTCAGGGATAGTGCCCAGGCTGAGTTCAAGATCTATGACCCACCAAAAAAAAAAAAACAAAAAATAATATGGAAAAATTTGGATTCTGTGAATTTTATCAGGCATATAAATGTCTTTTTTTGCCGTTGAAATAACAAATTGTTTGGAAACATTTTGAAAGTTTTTACCTAGAAATGCCCCGGGGTTGGCTCAGAACTGCAGTTTTCAGATCAGTGAGTCCTACAAAAGGCCATGTTACTCCAATTAAAGCAACAAGGTGCTCAACACAGAAATAGTCTCTAAGCATGAGCTTACCTAGAACTTGGTAAAAGCCAAAGTTACATCTGAATAAGGATTGCTGTTCTTCTCCATGGGCAGCTGGAAGTTACTTTGTTAGTCCTGATTTTCCTTTTTTCTCTTTCTTAAAACATTTAAGACAACTTCACTTTCAAATATTATTCAGAAACCCATTTCTAATGTTCTTTAAAACGTTTACACTTTTTAACTTAAACACTTAACATTTTAGTCTTCATTTGCATTTGAAAAACCTTTAAGGGCTCAAGGCACTCCCTTTTCTCCAGGTCTCCTTGGGCTCAAGGAACGCCCTTTGCCTTCAGGCCTCCTTTTAGAAGAGGCATTTTTTTGCAGTTTAGATTACTGTCTAAAACTCCAACAACAGTTTAAACTCAAATAACAGTTTTTCCCTAACGCAAGAATTAGACATCAGTGCACCAAAAGTCTAAGTCTGGACTTAGTTTCCTTCCTTTTTTAAAATATACCCAATTGCATGGAGATAAACCTTTAAACATTTCTTTAAAATACTAATCACATTATCCACATTTTACCATCATATTTCTAGTATCAGTTTGCAAGAAAAGACAGACAGGCAAAGTTTCTGACGTTAATGAACAATTTTACATTTAAATCTAATACATATTTCCAAACTTTAACTTAAAGTAATAAATCCCAAATTCCCTAACACCTCTGTGCTAAACAGGATACAATGTTTACAATGTAAACAGCTGTATGCCTTGCAATAAAATGCAGATTTCAGGATCTAGAAAAATATTTACCAGTTTTTCTCTAAGACAGCACAGTAATTCTTTGAGACATTGTAAAACATTCAAACCTAATATTTTTGTTGAAGTTTTAAGCTTAGATTTACCCTATTGTCTTTGTGTTTAAGTATAAATTTATCCATTGTTTTATACAGCATGCTGACAATTTAACCTTGAACATGTTCACTCACTCATTCACACACATTCATACTCAAAGATCATAAAGCGCGCAAAATTAATATCGGCCGTTCAATTTCCGGAAGTTTGTGTCAAGAGAGTTTTGACAATTTTACTCTTACAGGTGAAAACCAGGTTCAAAACAAAACTTTTTGCAAGGCAACTTAGCTGGAATTTATTTTTCCAGGGCTTGTTACAACTGCAGACATGGGGGAGCGGCCATGCTAGGCCCAGAAATGTTCAAAAAAATAACAAGGATGTGTGCTTGAGTACGCACAGAAAAACCATACGGATCCATACTTAGAAATGGTACCAATTTTAAAGACAAAACTGGACAAGGAAAAATATGTAACACGAACAAGACAGAGAAACGGAGACTTTTAAATAATCAGACATTGACATATAACAAGAAAATTGGACTCAATCAGATACACTTAACACAAAAAAAATGAGCTCAAATGAATGTTTTCACCAAACAGCTATTTTTAGATTTAGACATGTCTTGCTGGAGGGACTCTCAGGTATGCCTTGTTATCGAGAAGAAACTCAGAAGGGGAGGGAGGGTCAAGGCGTCCCTTGACCACCCAGGCCTCTGTTTTAGGCCCACAGTGCACCTTTTCAAACAAACAAACAAACAAAAATAAAATAAAATAAAAGAAAATAAAACGCAGACATACAGGGGGGTCAGCCGACTTCTACTTACCTCTGGAGGCCTTTGCTTTTCACCTGGGCATCTTTTACAAAAAAGGTTATTAAGAAGAGGGATGGTAAAGACAAAATAATGTCACATATTAAATTGTGTAGAGTCAATGAATATGTTAAAAGGTCCCTACATAATAGTAAAAGGAGGAGAAACACAGCTCATATGAATGTGTGGAACAAGTGGATCAGTAGCAGTCCCAATTGACATGCACAAATAACTCAGGTCCTTCCCACATCACAGGATGCACCACTGGAGGGTTGGGGGTGTAGGCCCAGTGAGTCACTGCTTGGATGGCCACTGTCACTCTCCACGATCCGAACGCAGCGTTCAGGCAGCCAGCGAGCATCATTTTCTCCTTGTGAAAAAACACATACATGCCCTCGACCCCAGGTTAGAACAGGATCGGGTCCATGCCAAGCACCAGTTAGGGGATCCTTCCACTTTACTAAGGCAAAAGCACGCTGCTCTCTTTTCTCCCAGAATCGCTGAGCAGCAGATAAATTATTTGAATCCAAATTCAAAAAATTTAAAACAAATAAAGCATGATTAAGTATATTCACAGGGGTAGCTGGATACGACTCTCCTTTCTGTATTTTAGCAATTTGATGTTTTAATAATCCATTAGCTCTCTCCACGATGCCTTGACCTTGAGGATTGTAAGGAATGCCTGTAATATGAGTGATATTATAAGAATGGCAGAAGGATTGAAATGCTTGGCCTACATAGCCAGGGCCATTATCTGTTTTTATTTGCGAGGGAATCCCCATCATAGCAAAGCATCGAATGCAGTGAGAAATACAATGTTTAGTGGCTTCCCCAGCAAGGGGGGTGGCCAAGATAAAATTAGAATAAGTATCTACAGTAACATGAACATATTTTAATCGGCCAAATGATGGAACATGCGTGACATCCATCTGCCAAATGTGATTAGAAAGCAGTCCTCGTGGATTTATACCTAAATGGGGGTCTGGTGAAAAAGGGACACAGTTGGAGCAAGTCTTAACTATTTGTCGTGCTGCTTCTCTAGATAATTTAAACTGTCGGCGCAGGGCTCGACTGTTTTGATGGTGGATGGCATGTGATTGCTTAGCAAGTTCAACCTGAGTTAAGTAAACTCTGGTGGCAGAGTCAGTAATCGCATTGCCCTCACTTAAAGGGCCAGGAAGATTAGTGTGAGCTCGAACAAAGCCAAAAAAACAAGGGTGGTTGCGAGAACAAAGCAAAGTTTGTATTTGGCAAATTGGGTCTGGATATCGGAGTTAGTAGTTCCAATAAAGGGAACAGTTTCTATGACTTGAAGAGCACGAATTACATATTGACTGTCTGAGTATAAGTTAAAGGGCTCGTCTTGTAACAGGACGAGTGCTTGTAAAACAGCCTCTAATTCCACCTCTTGGGCGGAGGAAAAACCTGTAACCCAAGATTGAGTTTTCCCATTAATGGTCAAAGCAGCCGTTCCATTTGAGGATCCATCTGTAAATACCAAAGCGGCAGAAGATAAAGGCGAGGCCTGTACTATGGAAGGAAATAGAAACGTATGACATGCTGCAAATTGGAGAAGTTTGTTAGACGGGTAGTGATGCAAAATTTTTCCCGTATAATTGGCCCAAGCAATGGCCCAAGGATCGCAATGGGCGAATAGCCAATCTTGTTGTTGTAGATTATATGGGACACAGATAAAATGAGGTTCCTGACCTAAATATTTACGGGAATCCACTCGGCACATATGTATCAGATTAGCTACCAATTCGTAGTAGGGGGTCAGCACTTTGCCGGGTGTTGACGGTAGATAAAGCCATAAAAGTGGGCCATCCTGCCACAATACAGCAGTTGGGGAGTGAGAAGTAGCTAAAATGTAAACTCCCCATGGTTTAGAATAGTCACAATAGGTCACTTGTTGCTGGGAAATTGCCTTTTCTACAATTTGGATGGCCCTCCTGGCGTCAGGGTTTAATTCGCGCAAGGATGTAGGGTTGGTATCTCCTTTTAAGAGATCAAAGAGGGGTTTTAACTCTCCTGTGGAGAGCTTTAGATAAGGCCGAAGCCAATTTATATCTTCTAAGAATTGCTGAAAATCATGAAGAGTTCTTAAGTGGGAAGTTTTTAATTGTATTTTTTGGCTTTTAAAATAGTGTGGGCCTAATATATGGCCTAGATATGTAAAAGGGGGGTGTTCCTGAACCTTTTCAGCTGCTATTATAAGGCCAAAGAGGCTCAGATCTTGCTTTAGTTGTCCAAAGGCTTGCCGTACGACAATAGGGTCAGAACAAGCCAACAAGATGTCATCCATATAATGAACAATATAAACAGAAGAAAATTTTTCACGAGTGGAAGAAATGGCTCTAGCTACAAAACTTTGACATAAAGTTGGGCTATTTGCCATGCCCTGTGGAAGCACAAGCCAGTGATATCGCTTCATGGGTTCTTTAAAATTAACAGAGGGGACGCTGAAGGCAAAGCGCTTACAGTCTTGAGGCGCCAGGGGTATAGTATAGAAACGATCCTTCAAATCTATAATAATCTTATAAGTATCCTTTGGGATTGCCATGGGTGAAGGCAAGCCAGGCTGTAGGGCCCCCATCAGTTCCATTGACTCGTTCACTTTCCTCAAATCCTGTAACAGCCTCCATTTACCTGACTTCTTCTTTATAACAAAAATTGGAGAATTCCATGGAGAGTTAGAAGGGGCCACATGTCCCAAGTCCAGCTGTTCCTGTACCAGCTGCTGTACTGCAATGATCTTTTCTAGTGAAAGAGGCCACTGTTCGACCCATACCGGTTCTTCAGAGAGCCAATTTATGGGATCAGCATGAGGGGCAGGACAAACTGCAGCCCCCGTTAAAGAATATACTAATCCTTGTCTCGTAGGGTGAGACTGGGGTTGGAGTGGCTCTAGCTCCCCCTGTGCTGCTCGGCCTAGTCCCCTAAAGGGGGGGAGGCCTTGATCAAGTAACTGCTTAGTGACCATAGCACTAGGACTAAACATATACACTCCCATTTTTTCCATGATATCACGACCCCATAAATTAATTGGCAGATGATCCAGGACAAATGGCTGAAAATGACCAGAGTGCCCTTCCTCATCTCTCCAAACAAGGATCGCACTGCTCTGCTGTGGGTCAGTTGCCTGCCCAACCCCCTGTAGGGAAGTCATAGAGGTTGTCAGGGGCCATTGGGCTGGCCAATGCTTTTTAGATATCACAGACACATCTGCTCCAGTGTGTAATATTCCTTTAAAGGGCTTTTCTTGTATAAATATAGTCATCTCAGGCCTCTCTTGTTTTATGCTTTGTACCCAATAGATATCAGAAGATCTAAATCCTCTCTGTCCACATGGGGAATTAGCAGTCTCCCCGGGAGGTAAAGGCACAAGTATTAGTTGTGCTAATTTTTGACCGGCTGGGATCGATACGACGTGTTTCTGGGCAGAGGACATAACTTTGATTTCTCCAGTAAAATCCTGGTCAATTTTGCCAGGTGTAATCTGTATCCCTTTAAGGGCTGAGCTACTTTGCCCTAACAGCAATCCAGCCACTCCCGGGGGAAGGGGGCCGAAGACCCCCGTGGGGAGAGCTTGTGTCCCCATCTCTGGGGTCAATACTGAGCAGGTGGAGGAACAGAGGTCCAATCCTGCACTGCCTGGGGTGGCATGGAGGAGGCTGGAGACCGATCTTGGGGGGTTGTGGCCGAGAAGAGGGAGGGACTGCCCCATGGTTTTGCGGGGCCAGGGGCTGGCCCCTTCTCCAGTTTTCCAAAAACGGGCAGCCATTGCGATTTGTTGCTGACTTGCAATCTTTAGCCCAGTGCTTCCCTTTACCACAGCGTGGACATGTACCAGGTGATTTTTCTCTCTTTAACCTGGCTTGGCGTGGGCATTGCGTCACCCAATGTCCTATTTGTCCACAAGAAAAGCAACGCCCTGGGGGTCTAGCATCCCGAGAATGCCGCTGACCTCTGTATTTTAGAAATTCAGTAACAGTCTTTTCTTGAGGAGCGGCGGCTAAAATAAGGCCTTGTACATGGGAGGGTCCAATATCAGCACACAGTGAAATAAAGTCCGTGATTCCTCCCTTATTCCTATGGGGTCTGATAGCCGCCTGACAGGCGGCTTTGGCATTTTCATAGGCTATGTGTCTAACTATAATCTTCCTTGCATTCTCATCTTGTACTAGGCGGTCTGCAGTCTCCATTAATCGAGACAAAAATTCTACATAAGGTTCATTCGGTCCCTGTTTAACTTCTACTAGATTTTTTGTACGATTGGAATTGCGTAACCTTTTCCAAGCCTCTCTCGCCGCAGCATTTATTTGCAAATAGGCCTCCTTTGCATAACCCAATTGATCTTCGGTGTTTTTATAGGTTCCCTCTCCTAACAACTGATCAACAGTGTAAGGCAGGTTCTTAGACCTATTTGTTTCAATTTGAGCCTGACACTGTGCAGTGAACTCTGTCTCCCATAATAAGTACTCTCCTGCACTAAGGCATGCTCTGGCAAGCCGCTTCCAGTCATTTGGGCAGGCAATACCAGCACACGCGGCCTCCAATATTACTTGAGTAAAAGGGGCAGTTGGCCCATATTGGGAGCAGGCACTCTTTAAATCCTGTAACAGTTTAACAGGAACAGGTTGATGGTATACTTGTTCATCATGATCATCTAAACTAGGGAATCATCGAGGCCCTGAAATATCTTCCCTCTCTCTAGCAGCGTGAGTCAGGTTTAATTGCGATGCACTGTGCCTGGTTGTAGTGCCTGTTAAAAGGGACTTGTTGCTAGGGCCTTTAGGCTTGCCTAAAGTTTGAAAAAGGGATTGAGGCCGTAAGGCTGCAGCCGGTGGCGGTGGGTGTGAGGGGTAAGGTTTAGAATCAGACACCATAGTGGCCTGAGGATCATCTTTCTTTCCTACTTCTGGGGGGGCTCTCTGCTCCATCCCCATTTTCGATAGAAAATGTAGCATTTCTTCTAACTTCTTCTCCATCGTAGCCACCCGGCCCTCCATTGACTCATCATAACGTTCCTCCTTGATATTCAAACCTGAATTCTGATACTCAATATCTACTGGTTGTTGTTCCCTTTTCAAGATCTCACTTAGACTCTCTTGGGCTGCGGCATATGGCTCAGCCTCAGGGTTTTCAGAAGGGTCCTTTAACTCATAAAGTTCCCTTAATTCAAGATTAAGTTCAGCATTCTCATGTTGAGGATCTATGCATTCACTTACTAAATTCCATACATCAATACCCTCTACTGGGGTCTTTTCGAGGCCGTATACATTATAATATTCTTGAATTCTTTTTCCTATCCGCTGCCAGGTTTTTTGGAATCCCTCCTCTATAAACCTCGGGCATGCCTACTCGACAAACTGTAGGAAGCTCTGAAGCACCCCTTTTTCCACCCACGTTCCGTGGGCTTCAAGTAGGCCTGTTAAGATCGGTACATATGACCTATGGCTATTAACTTGACCCATAATTTTTACTCCTGACTATACACTCTCTTAAGATCCTCTCTTAATAGTCCTACGATGTGTTACTCACCACAAGGAGGGGTCCTTCACCATCGACCCAGATTTTCAGGGTCCCTGTTCGGGCGCCAGTTGCCGGGGCCAACCGGCAGCAAACCAGGGTTCGCAGATTGGGATTCCTGAAATAGGGGGCAAGGACTAGGACAAAATAGAAGAGAGACAAACAGATGGGGTTCAGGAGGGCTACAGCCCAGATCAGGAGCCACAGCTTAAGAAGCCTGTAGCCCAAGACCTTAGCCCAGTTTATTTCCAGTTCTCAATCTTAAACACACTTCTTTAAACTAGGGAACTGCCAGGGGCTACATTCTTACAAACAGTATCAAGTCTGAAATAGGTTGAATGAGAAGCTATCAAGTCCCAAACAGGTTAAATGAGAAGCTATTGACACAGCCCAAAATCATGATAAGAGCTTACTTCCTTATGTACTCAATTGTGCGGGTCCAAGGTCACTGACCCCACAGTCACGGTCACTGACCCCACAGTCAGTCCCCAACACCTCTGAGCCTAGAGAATAATTAACCACCTACATATACAATATTGCTCAACAGCCATCAAGTGTAGATCCGTGCAGTATAAGGGTTGAAAGACCAGCAGAGGTCCACAGAGAGAAAAAAAGAATGAGAGAGTTCAGGGGAGGTACAAGAGGGTTAACGTAGGAGTGTAAGAATATTGTAGTCATGAAGAAAAGGTATAGCATAAGGATAACTCACCTAAGTTGGTAAGTAGGTAGCACATTTGAGTACAAAATTTGGAAAGTATTAGAATAAAATTTATGTGTTGCTGCACGACTAGCTCTTAGCCCAACCAGTGGCCTCACACTGGACCATGGGATGGATCTGTTTTTCTTGTCTACGTTGAGGGAAAGGGGTATTTCACATGATGCAGAAGCGAAGATTTCAGAAGCAAATGCTGTGAGTGAATAAGCTCGTAAAAAGAATTTTTATTTTCTTTTATCTTTCTGCCAGTCTTGGGGTTTGAATTCAGGGCCTGAGCACTGTCCTCGGGTTTTCTCAAGTCAAGCCCTCTGCCACTTGAGCCACAGTGCCACATCTAGATTTTTCTATCTATGTGATACTGAGCAATCAAACCCAGATATTCATGGATGCTAGGCAAGCACTCTACCACTATGCCAAACTCTCAGCCCTGACATAGTAATTATAAAGTCATCATCATCATATCAAAATATCCTTTCTCCTACAAAGAATGAACACTTATCTATGTGTGTAATGCTTTTTTTAAAATTTCACTAATTCTTCTGAGTTTTTCCCTCTTGCATTTTTTACACATGACAGCAAAGCTAATCATCAGGAAAAAATTGATTAGGATAGAGAAACCTAATAATGTCCTAATAAATTGACGTCAAAAATATGTGCAAGATGCCCTGTGTGTTTGACCTCGTGGTAGAGTTCTTGGGTACCACGCAAAAAGACTCAGGTTTGATTCCTCATTACCACATACATAGAAAACGCTGCAAGTGGTGCTGTGGCTCGGTGGGACAGCTAAAGCCTAAAGAAAGCCCAAGAACAATGTTCACACTCTGAGGTCCAGTCCCAAGACTAGCAAAAACAAAAAAAAATTCGACAAGGGGCAAAATGCAGGCAGAGAAGGCACTGTGAAGCAAATGTTTTGTAAAGTATGAGGGCAATATTGAGCCTTAAGTTTGGATCTTACCTAAGAAAGGCTCCTGGAGCCTGAGACCAGACTGGTAGTTGGGCCTAGTGGAAGTCATTGGGACTGGACAAATAAGGTGTGCTGTTTACTACATCCACATGTATATTGTGAGATTGGAGGAGAGATTCAGCCTCCAGTATGTCTTTGGTGAGGTCTTTTGTGAGCAAGGATCTTTGGTCATTGGGCCCTGAAAGGTGACCCTGCCTCCCTCACAATGGAACAGAATATGGAACCCTGGTAACCAAGCCACTGTAACTAAAAACCAGCTCAAGCCAGCTCACTTGGCCTGTGGCTCAGGAGGAAGAAAGATGTTGCTGTGCTGTTGCCAAAGGTCAGGAAACTCGAGTCTCAGGCATGGAAGTTGTGGATGTCTTACTCGAAGATGTACATGCTAGATCATTGCCAAGCCACAAATCCAGTATAACAGGCCTTTCTCTAAGAAGAAGGCCAGGAAAATCCAGGGCAACCAGATAAGGTATATTTCTAAGAAGAAAGGTATTTGACCCAATCATCCTCCCCACACACTACAACTTTCTTTTTTTTTTAAATTTTTATTGTAATTAGTAAAAGGGTTACATGATATTTGCCGGATAGAAGGTGCATTAATTCACATACATTGATACCCTTTCACATGTCTTGGTACCCATTAACCTCCAACCCCATACCCCCCACCAGTCATGGTTTTCCCCCCTTCCCTATCAAATTTCAAATATCCAAATACAAATAAATTCAATATATCAGATAACAAAGTGAGATACTATACCAATATGGGAGAACCAAGGGACAGCAAAGGAGATGAGAGACAACATATACATTAAGGACAACAATTATTCATTATATGGATTTTGTTCAGTATCCTGGAGGTCCTTTCAATTAGCTTCACATTATATGGCCTTATATATGGCCTTTTGCTCTATTGACAATCTCTGCTAGTAGAGCCCAAGGTTTCTACTGATTATGAAGAATGAGGGAAACCACTGAGAATAAGTTCCTTTGAGTCTGGCTTACTTCACTTAATATGATTTGTTCTAAGTCTTTCCATTTCCTAACAAATGGGGCGATGTCATTCTTTCTGACAGCAGCATAGAATTCCTTTGTGTACAAATATCACAACTTGTTGATCCACTCATCAACTGAGGGACATCTGGGTTGGTTCCATATCTTTGCTATGGTGAATAGTGCTGCAATGAACATTGTTGTGCTAGTGGGTTTAGTATGCCCTTGTTTCTGGATTGTTGGGTAAATGCCAAGTGGTGGAATTGCTGGGTCATAGGGGAGTTCTATGTTTAGCCTTTTGAGGCACTGCCACACTGCTTTCCATAGTGGTTGAACGAGTTTGCACTCCCACCAACAGTGTAGTATTGATCCCTCCTGGCCAAATCCCCTCCAGCATCTGTTGTCATTCGTTTTCCTGATCCTGGCCATTCTGTCTGGAGTGAGGTGGAATCTTAGAGTTGTTTTGATTTGCATTTCTTTTATGACCAGATATGTTGAGCATTTTTTCATGTGTCTATAGGCCATTTTCTTTCTTCTTCAGAGAAGACTCTCTTTAAGTCTTTGGCCCATTTTTTAATGGGATGGGTGTTACTTTGGAGGTTAGTTATGGAGGGATTCAATTTTTTGAGTTGTTGATATATTTTAGATATGAGGCCTTTGTCCGTTGTTTGGTTGGTGAAGATCTTCTCCCACTCTGTAGGCTTCCTGATTAGTTTAATAGCTATATCCGTAGCCATACGAAAGCTCTGCAGTTTAATGCAGTCCCACTTATCCAGCCTTTCTCTGATTTGTTGTGATTCTTGGTCCTTATTAAGAAAGTTTCGACCTGTGCCAAGGAGGCCTAGTGTATCTCCTATTCCTTCCTGTAAACTTTTCAGTGTGTCACCTTTTACCTCCAGGTCTTTGATCCATTTGGAGTTAATTCTAGTGCAAGGTGACAAAGAAGGATCCAACTTTAGTTTTCTGCAGGTGCTTAACCAGTTCTGCCAGCACAATTTGTTGAAGAGGCTATCTCTCTTCCATTCTATTTTTTTGGCTCCCTTGTCAAAGATTAGGTGGCCATAGGTCTGTGGTTTTATATCTGGGTCCGCAGTTCTATTCCATTGGACTTCAGGCCTGTTCTTGTGCCCGTACCAAGCTGTTTTGTGAATTATAGTTCTGTAATAGAGTCTAAAGTTTGGAATTGAAATTCCTCCAGCGCTGTTCTTTCTGCTAAGAAGTGTTTTTGCTATACGGGATCTTTTATTATTCCATATGAAATTTTGAATTGCCTCTTCTATTTCTTTAAAGAATGACATTGGGATGTTGATGGGTATTGCATTGAATTTGTAGATAGCCCTTGGCAAGATTGTCATTTTCACAATGTTGATTCTTCCAATCCAGGAGCATGGGAGATTTTTCCATTTCCTTAGTTCTGCTTTAATTTCCTTTTTTTAGGGTTTTAAAGTTTTCATCTAAACGGTCCTTTACATTCTTAGTTAAGCTAATTCCTAGGTACTTTATTTTCTTTGAGGCTCTTTTGAAAGGAGTTTCTTTCCTGATTATTGCCTCGTTCCTCTCACTGTTGGCGTAAAGGAAGGCAGTTGATTTGTGAGGGTTGATCTTATGGCCTGCTACACTTCCAAACCTTTGAATCAGCTCAAGGAGCTTGGGAGTAGAGTCTATAGGATTCTTTAAATACAGAATCATGTCATCTGCAAAGAGGGATAATTTTATTTCCTCTTTCCCTACTTGGATCCCCTTTATGCTTGCTTCTTGCCTTATTGCACTGCCTAGGAATTCTAGTACTATGTTAAAAAGGAGTGGAGAGAGTGGGATCCTGAATGCTACCCCTTAGCACTTTTATGCAAAGCTTAGGCCTGTGGCATTTTAAGCACAATTCAATGCTCTGTTTTTTGCTGGTTAATTAGAGGTAAAAATCCTATGGAATGTATTGCATGGCTGATTTTGAACTGGAATCGTCATGTCTCAGCTTATCTTGAGTAGCTAATATTACAGTACTTTTACAACCTGTATGCTCATACACTTCGCTTCTGATCTAAACATTTATTGTTCAATTTAACTAACAAGATGTGAAGAAAGATGATTGACTGTAATTTACTAGATGGGCTTCTAGTGAGTATATATTTCCACTTCCACTCTGAAGCCAGGGAAATGTTTCTGGTACATGTTTCAACTATCTCCCAAAGAGGAAATAATGTGTGAGTACGTTTGCTAGTATTTCAGATAGGAGATGGACTTTGGTGTTTGGAACCTGTTGGGCAGAGTGTGTCAGCTGGGCTGTGATAACAGAGATGATGTTTCAGACAGGAATATTTTCATCCCAGACAGACTTAATCCAGATCCTTGGATTTCAGGCCTTGAGTAGATAGAATTACAAGTGTGAGCTGCCACCACCACCTGGTTCATTTTGGAAACCTTAATTGCTTCTCATTTGTTCCTTTCCTTTTTTGGAAGATTGATCTAAGCTGGCTGATTGTGCATCACAATGAAGTGATTGGCCTCAGGAATTGCAAATATTTGTTTCATCAGCACGGAATGAATGAAGTTGATCTAAACCCAATAGTATTTTCCTTCTGATAAATAGGGAACTTACTTATATCATTTTTCCTTGCCTTTGCTTTCCCAAAGCAAGCAACATGTTTCTTAAAAACTATACTTCATGAGAATATTATAATTAGAAGCTATCTTCTGCACACTTCAGAATATTCCTTGCATTTATAAACTTATATTACAATATTAGGTAGAAGAATGGTGACTGTTAGTTTCATAACTATTTCATATGTTTTACTCTTTAAGGCTCATTAACTCAAGAAGGGATTAAATACATTTAGATAATAGTAAAACATAGCTGCTGCTGATTTGTTGTGTGTGCAGATGATACACAGATTTATTAGGATTACTCAAAAGTTTTCTTCAAATTTTCAGTAGTAGACTGCTATGCTAACTGGAAGGTGATAGTAATGATGCTGAAATTCTATGAATCATCTATGAAGCAGAATTTCAGGGGAGAGTATTTGCTAGGGACTTAATTTCTAAGACGCATATCAAGAATATTGAACTATAACACCAAATGATGGAGGACTCAGCGTCACATTTTGTTTGTTTTATGCAAGTCCTGGGACTTGAACCCAGGGCCTGGGAACTGTCCTTAAATGTCTTTTTTTTTGCTTCAGGCTGGTGTTCTACCACTTGATCCACAGCTCCACTTCCAGATTTTTGGTAATGAACTGTAAATCAGAATATCATGCAATTTGTTTGGGCTGGATTCAAACCTGATTCTGTGTAGATAGGATTCCAAGTGTGAGCGCACAGAGCCTGGCTAGTATCATTCATCATTCAAGTCATGGGACTGCAATTCTGCACCTGGGTCTTGTCACTGAGCTTTTCAGCTCAAGACTACTGCCCTATCCCTTGAGCCATAGGGCCACTTCTGGGTTTCTGGTGGTTAATTGGAGATAAGAGTCACATGGACTTCAGTGCCCAGGCTGACTTTGAACTGCTATCCTTGGATCCCAGCCTCTTGAGTAGCTACATTTACAAGTGTGAGCCACCATACCCGGCTAAATTATTTTTTAAGTTAATTCATTTTGTTAAGTCAATATATAGTTGGCATACGGTTACATAAGTAATGAACACATTTCTTAAGAAAACTGTTATCCCCTCCCTCCTTTTTATCTGTTTTCCTACCCTCAGCCCCCTCTCCACCCAGATTGTTCAGTTCATTTCCGTTTAGTGTCTTCCAAGTATCACTGTTCAATTGGTTCACCCTTTTTCCTTTGTTTTTTTTACCATTTTATTATACCCTCTCCATTCCCCAAATCACATAAACCTATGTACAAGACACAGGGTACCCGAATTCAACACAGTGACTACAAAGAATAAATCTAAAGAGAAAAAGAAGAAAAGAGGTAAAAAGCAAAGAAAATGAAAGAACATCATACAGTACCTTAGAAGCAACAACACTGAAAAACAAAACAGAAAACCTTGGGCTGAAAATGTAGCTTGCCTAGCATGTATGAAACCCTGGATTCCATTCCTCAGCACCACATAAACAAAAACTGGAAGTGCCACTGTGACTCAGCTGGTAGATTTCTAACGTTCAGCACAGAGTGTCTCCAAGTGACAAAAATCTGTCACATTTAAGTCAGGCTTCAAAACTTTGCTAGGAACCAGTTACGTGATTTGGAAGAAAGTCCAATTTTCAAAAAATCACTAGCCAGGCGCTGGAGGGTCATAATTGTCATTCTACTAGCCAGGGAGAAGGTGATTCAAAGCCTTTGCAAGCAAAAAAACGAAAACAAAAAAAACTGTAAGATACTTCTCTCCACTTATCCACCCAAAAACTAAGTGGAGTTGTGGCTAAAACTGGTACAGCATTAGCCTTGAGGAAAAAGAACTAAGAGACCTTGCCCAGGTCCAAAGTTCAAGCTCCCCACCAAGAAAGAAAAAAAAGGAGTCCAGATACCTTAGTTTCAAAAGTATATCTGGATATCTTAGTAGATTTTTCTGATCTTCCCTCATTCATCTCATGGAACCACATAATCTTGATCCTGATCTGACCAAGAGCCTGCATTGTGCTTAATAAATTCATTCCACATATTCCAGTAGAATCTGGACAGCTAACAGCCACTTACCAAAGCTTTATTCTACGTTTAGGCCAGTATGTCTTCATACCATCTACACAGTCAGCTATATCATCTTTCCAGAAGTATCATTGAGTGTAGAACACTCAGAACTAAAATAATTGCATAAAGTTGTAATAAAACCCCTTGATTCATTAAGAAAATTTCTGTACCACTTAGAGCAAGTACATTAGTGGTATTTACCTCTAGCCTCTTTTTTAAAAAAATTTATTAACATTGAATTTTACATCATATTTCAAATGTCATGTTTAACAACAAGTATTCAAGAAGGGAATCGCTATACAATCACTGGCACATAAATTTTAGAATATAGTAAAAATTAAGCTGAGTCTTTGTATGTCATAGATACAGATTAATCTATAATAAAACACATGTCGATAGAGTGTATAGTCTATCCTAGATTTTTATGTCTATGTAGTTATGTTTATATCTCCAAAATTATGTCCAGAACTTTGGGTATCAACTTTTCAATCATCGCTCCACTACTGTTTGAAACTCATATCCATATATTAAGGATACCATGTACCTTTTGTTCCTTGGTCTTGACTTATCTCACTCAACAGGATTCACTCTAATTTCATCCACTAACCCAAAAATGCCATTATTATTTTTTTCTGTGCAGATCTTCTTTTTATGTATTTATTTTTATTGCAATTTATAGAAGGGTTACATTATATTCACCAGATAGAAGGTGCATTACTTCTCAAACTTTGATACCCCATGTAACGTTATGGTCCCCATTTCCCTTCCCCTACCCCCACTCATGTTCATTTCCCCCCTTCCCTATCCAATTTCAAATAACCAATTAGGCACATATGAAATATATTAGAAAACAAGGTGAAATATTGTAACAATATGATATAACCAAGGGATAGCAAAAGAGATAAGAGATCACATATTTCATTAAGGAAAACAATCACTCATTATATGAGTTTTGTTTCTTTATCTTGGAGGTCCTTACATTTAGTGTCATAATATTTGTCACGATGTCTCTAGACTTTGTTCTATTGTAAATCTCTGGTAGCAGAGCCCAAAGTTTCTACTGAATTTGACAAATGAGGGAGACTCTTGGGCCTATGTTCCTTTGAGTTTGGCTTACTTCACTTAATATGATTTTTTTCCTTTTCATCCACTTCCCCGAGAATGCCATTATTTTATCTTGTCGGTTGGCTATGTATCATTCCATTGTGTGTGTGTGTGTGTCTGTGTGTGTGTGTGTGCGTGTATCACATTTTTTGTAGTAGGGCATCTGGTTGTTTCCATCATCCAGCCTCATTTTCTACAGATATTTTTATAGTCTCTTTTTTATTTTCAGGGTAATATATAGAGGGGTTACGATTACATTTACAGGTAGTGGACTGCATTACTTCTCACACATTTATTCCACTCCACATGTTTTTGTCCCCAGTTCCCTCTCCCCTCCCCTTCCCAATCATCTTGTTTCCCCCCTTCCCTTTCCTATTTGACATAAACAAATAAACATATATACAATATGCCAGGGAAAACATCAGATACAGTAACAATCTGACATTAACCAAAGGGCAAAATAAGAGATGAGAAATAACATAGTAGATTAAGGACAAAAATCACACAAGATTAAGAGCAGTGATGACAGAAGATATAGCTCTTGTTCCCATATCCTAGAGATCCTTTCATTTAGTCTCATCCTATATGACCTTATATACCTAGGTTTTTGAGTTATTGTAATCCTCTGCTAGGAGAGTCCTAGATGTGAAATAATTGTTACAAATGAGGGAAACCATTGAGCTTATGTTTCTTTGGGTCTGGCTTGCTTCACTTAATATGAATTTTTCCAAGTCTTTCCATTTCCTTACAAATGGGGCGATGTCTTTCCTTCTGATGGCAGCATAGCATTCCATTGTGTATAAGTACCACATCTTCTTGATTCAGTCATCTACTGAGTGGCATCTGGGTTGGTTTCATAGCTTTGCTATGGTAAATAGTGCTGCAATGAGCATCATTATGCTAGTGGCTTTAGTATGTCCTTTTTTCTGGACATTTGGGTAGATGCCAAGTAGTGGATTTGCTGGATCATAGGGGAGCTCTATGTTCAGTCTTTTGAGGAACCACCACACTGCTTTCCCTAGTGGTTGAACGAGTTTACACTCACACCAACAGTGTAGGTGTGATCCCCCCTGGTCATTTCCCCACCAGTATCTCTTATTAGTTTTTTTGATAATGACCATTCTGACTGGAGTCAGGTGGAATCTCAAAGTTGTTTTGATTTTCATTTCCCTTATTGCTAGAGATATGGAGCATTTCTTCATGTGGCTAAAGCCCATTTTAATTTTTTCTTCAGAGAATACTCTTTTAAGTCTTTAGCCCACCTTTTAATAGGATGGTTGTTTCTTTGAAGATTTGTTTGGGAGAGATTCATTTTTTTCAGCTATAGATATATTTTAGATAACTACATATATTTTTGTAGAAAAAAGAATGGAAGCCATCATGCTGGCTCACAACTTAATTTCAGCTACTTAGGAGGCTCAGGGCTTAGGATCACAGGTCAAAGCCAACCAGGGCCCTACAGTGTGTGAGATCAAACTCTGTGAACATACAATGACTGTAAGAGGAATCTCCCTGCCTGGGAATGTAGCCTAATGGTAGAGTGCTCACCTAGAATGCATGAAGACCTAGGTTCTATTCACCGGTACCGCATACTCAGAAAAAAGCTAGAAGTGGCGCTGTGTCTCAAGAGGCAGAGCACTCACCTTGGGCAAGCGAGTCCAATGAAAATGTCTAGGCCCTGAGTCCAAGCCGTAGGACTGGCAAAAAGAAAAAAAAGAGCAATCTTACTTAAGTAACAAGGAATGTACCCTATATTTATACAGACTGAAAAATTCATTAAGAAATTAGAATATATGTATAAAGTGCATAATTTCTTTTGTGTGTTGGCACTGGGTCTTCAATTGAGTGCTTCAGCTCTATCCCTGACCTTTTCTGCTCAAGGCTAGCACTCTAGCAATGCAGCCCCAAATCAACTATCTTCAATTGAGATATAAGCGATGAATATTTCAGGGTGCTTCATGAAAAACATTTTTATAAATTGAAACTTTCAACAGTCTTATTTTAGTATGAATGTTGAGATGGGAAGAGACAGAAAAAGTGAAATGTTTCCTGATCCCCAAAGAGAAGAGACTCAGCAGAACCACTGTGGTCTGCAGGCTTCTTTGTGAGTTTTGTTTGCTTGTTTGATATTTGTCAATTGTGGGGCTTGAACTCTGGGCCTGGGCACTGTCCCTGAGCTCTTCAGCTCAAGGCTAGTGCTTTAATCTGTGAGCCACAGTGCCACTTCTGGTTTTTCTGGCAGTTAACTGGGTACTTTGGCTGGCTTTAAACTTTGATTCTCAGATCTTAGCCTCCTGAGTAGCTAAGATTATAGGTGTGAGGTACAATCACCAGGCTGCTGCTCTGTTACTATGCAGGTTCTGGATCAAGAACTTCAAGTTCTTACTTCAATTTTTTCTTCTCTTGCCTGATACTCTGCCATTTGAACGAAGCCCCAGTTCCTGGTCTTTGTTGGTTAATGAGAGATATTATGATTTTCTAATATTCAGAACAACGATTATAAAACCCAGCATTTTACTTACTTGAATAAATTAAGAGACAGTACCTAGTGAGATGGAAAACAAAATTTTTTTTCAAGTTGCTATCCTGTTCTAATGCATAAGTCTGGCTATTTTGCTTACACACAAATATGTATTTTACCAGTTTCTACTCTATTTTTGCTTAGCTTAAAACCACCACTGCCATTTCATAGATTTTGTTGTTGTTGTTTGCGGTGCTTGAACTCTGTGCCTGGGCTGTTCCTCAGATCTTCAGTTCAATGCCAGTGCTCTACTACTTTTGATTTGGCCAGTCCTGGGCTTGAAATCAGGGACTGAGCACTGTCCTTATATTTTCTCAAGGCTAGGGCTCTACCACTTCAGCCTCAGCACCACTTCCAGCATTTTTGTATGTATGTGGTATTGAGGAATTGAACCCAGGTCTTCGTGCATGCTAGGCAAGCACTCTGCCAATAGGCCAAACTCCCAGCCCAAAATTATTCATCATTACTATTAGCTTTCTTCTTTTTTTATTATTGATTCATCATGGTGGTTGGACTTTGGGCCTGGACACTGTCCCTGAGCTCTTCAGCTCAAGGCTAACGCTCTTCCTCTAGAGCTCCATTTTTGGTTTCTGGTAGTTAATTGGTGATGTAAGTCTCACAAACCTATGTGTCCAGGCTGGCTTTGGGCTTTGAACCAAGATCCTCCAATCTCAGCCTCCATAGTAGCTAGAATTACACGCTTCAGCCAGCAGTGCTTGACTGTTTGATGTCTCTGTCTCTGTCTCTCTGTCTCTGTCTGTCTCTGTCTGTCTGCCTGTCTGTCTGTCTCTCTCTCTGTCTCTGTGTCTCTCTCTCTCTGTCTCTGTGTCTCTCTCTCTGTCTCTCTGTCTCTCTGTCTCTCTGTCTCTCTCTGTCTCTCTGTCTCTCTCTCTGTCTCTCTCTCTCTCTCTCTCTCTCTCTCTCTCTCTCTCTCTCTCTCTCTCTCTCTCTTTGGTTGTAAGACTTTAATTGTGCACCTGGGCAGTGTCCCTGGGCTCTTCAGCTCAAGTCTACAACCTTAAACACCTTGAGCCACAGTGTCACTTCTGGTTTTCTGGTGCTTAAGTGGAAGTAACAGTTTCATGGACTTTAGTGTCTGGTTTGAACTGTGATCCTCAGAACCCAACCTTCTGAGATCATTTCCAGCTTTTTTTTTTTGGTGTAAATGGTACAGAGTAATTGAACACAGGGCTTTGTGCATACTAGGCAAGCAAACTACCACTAGTGTGCACTCCAGCCTTAGATAAGGGCTTTCTTTTTCTTTTTCTTTTTTTCACTCATGGGGCTTGAACTCTGGGCCTGGATGTTTACCTTAAGCTCTTCAGCTCAAGGCAAGAGCTCTACCACTTGAGGCACATTGTCATTTTGAATTTTCTATATTATTTGGAAATAAGATTCTCACAGATTTTTATGCCTGGGCCATCTTTGAACCTCGATCCTCCAGGGTAGCTAGGATTACCAGGGTGAGCCACCAGTCACGGGCATTAAATTATTATTTTTTGCATGTCCTATGGCTTCAACTCATGGCCAGAAAACTGTCCTAGGGCTTGCTCAAGGATAGCACTTTACTTCAGCCAGCCAACTCCCGGTCCAAATAGACCACTCTTGAAGCTAGAATTACAGAGATCTGCCATAATATTGGCATGTCGTTATCTAAGTATATAATTTTTCTTCTATTTTTGATGGCTTTTCCTTAGTGTACATATTTCCTACATATTTTATGGAAAACTTCCTTCCCACTGGGGCCATAAGTTAAGCCTAGTGGAAGAGTTCTTGCCGAGCATGAATGAAGACCCAAGTTCAATTCCTCAGCATGACATAGATAAAAAAAGATAAAGTGGTGCTGTGGCACATGTGATAGAACTTGCGCCTTAAGAATAAACAAAAACAAAAACAAGGATCGTGGTCAGGTCCTGAGTCTAAGCCCAGTACTGGCAAAAAAAAATTCTGCCCAAAGTAGACATTTAAACTTATTGTACTTTTCAAAAAATTTGTTGTCAAGGTGATATACAAAGAGATTGCTGTTACATATGTAATGAGTACATTTCTTGTAAACACTGTTACCCCCTCCCCCTTTTCTCTTTCCCTTCCCCCAAGTCATAAATTTCATTTACAACAAATATATATATATTTTCATTCCTGAAAAAAATAGTTTAAAATGTGTTCAAATAAATGATGTAGGTTGATATATTTATCAAAATGGATTTCTTGAACTCTAAAATAAACCTTCTAGGTAATTTTTCTCATAAAATTGTAGTAATGCTATAAAACTAATAAAAAAGGAATTTTAGTTATTAATTTCTTATGTTTTACCTTTAACATTATTACACTAAGCATACTGTTTATGGTATTAATACAGACAGCATGAAATATGATTATGTAAAAAAATTAAATGATTAAAATAGTAAGGTTGGGGGCCAGTAGTTTGGCTTGGTGGCACACAGCCTGGACTGGCAAAAAAGAAGTAGGGTTAGATAAAACAGATTTATTTCCAAATGTGTGGAAAATGGTATGATTTCTTGTTTGGCTAGTCCTGGGGCTTGAACTGAGGGACCGGGAATTGTCCTTGGCCACATTTGTTCAAGGGTGGCACTCTGACACCTGAGCCACAGTGCCCGATCTGCTTTTTCTGTGTATGCAGTGCCGAGGAATTGAATCAAGGTCTTCTTGTATACTAGGCGAGCACTCTACAAGTAGGCCACATTCAAAGCCAAAGTAGATTTTTGATGCTATTGTGGAGTTTTAATTTTCTTAAATATTTGTACAAAGCACAATGGATATATAAACAGACTTGAACTCACAGAACAGAGTCCCACATAATATTACAGTTACTCTGGCACTTCTCCCGATTGACAAAACACATTTTCAGGCATCTGCTCTGTCCTTAAGCTTTGGTAGCTGACTTGTCTTTCCATGGAGGCCTGGCCTGGATTCCTGGTGATTCCATGCATTTCATAGTTCCCTGTATATCCAGTAAGGTTGTCTTCTATGGGACCAGACCTGTCTGGTTTTTGGCCCATCCAGGACCTATGTGTCTGAGGTCTCACATTATAAGTGGAAAATAAAACACAGTATAATAAGCACTGAAGAACTGCAGACCATAATACTAACAATGAGAGTTTAATAGTTAGCAAAGTAAATACAATGAATACTTGACAAGAATCATGAGAGCAAGATAAAGAGATGTCTTTTTAGGAAGGGGACAGGGAAGCTCTGAATCCAGACTGGCCTCCAAGTTGCCTTCAGACAGTAATTCTCCTTCAGAGTCCTCAGAAGGGTCTCCTTCCTCATGAGAAACAGAATGTCCTTCCTGAGTTAAGAGGGGGATGGATTCTGGTTTGTCGAATGGAGATTGAGTCCCTTTTAGCGAGATGGATGGGTCTGGATATTCTGTGAGGATGGATTCATTTTCCTCCAAAGAATCCAGTATTGAGAGTACACTTGCTGCTTCCCATGGGGACATTTTCCATGAGCCCAGCATGTGCCCCTTCAGCTTGCACAATAAGTGGAGTGTTACTCTGACTCACATGGACTGACTCTGGGTGGAGTGTGAAAGGAAACGGAAGGAAATCTGGCTGCTCTTTTTCTTCCTCCATAGCATCTGCAGGTTCAACTGTGTCACACATGGGGTTCAGAGCAAAAGTTATATCCACAGGACTCTAAACCTGTTTGGTAATTTCTACAGAAGGCCCATGGTTTCTGGAGTGCAGTGATGATTCTCAGTCTCCATCAGTCACCAGCTCCATTGGTGGGTTTTTCATCGGGAGTTCAGGATAAGCTCTTCCACGATGACCCAAACCTAAGAATGGAAATAGGTACAGAGTGGACAGAGTGGACTCTGCAAGTTGAAGTGTCACTCAACTTCCATGAGGATCTAATGGAGGAACCTGTAGAACTGGAGTTTGGACTGAACACTTAGGAGGTGTAGGGTCTTTCTAATGAGTGCTTATTCCCGAGTCCTTTCAGAGGACAGACATTACCTGGCTGACACCACCCATAAAGGGCATTTTGCCAAGCTCTGTAGAAGTAAGGGCCAACCAATATCTAGACCACATGGGCTTCCTACTCACAGGCTCTGAGGCACCCACACCAGGACTTCTACTTTTTCTTGGTCTTACTGGTCGCACATTCCTCCAGCTGGTCAAAAAGTATGTGTTTAGAAGAGCAGGTCCAAAGCCGGCATGTGGAGCCCCATATAGAGCTTGAGTTGTGTCAGGGTGTGGCAGTTCTTGAACTCGTAGAAATCACTGGAGTAGAAGTCCATTCACATCGTATAGATGGAACACATGATGCTGTGGGCACATTCGGTACAAGGAAAGTGAGAGCCTTCTCTCTCCATCCTGAGCCTTCTACCAAAGCCCCTTTCTTGCAGGACTCTAATGCTGTGGCTGTCCTGCAGAGATGTGCACTTATGTGCTGGGAGGGGGGTAAGAGACACTCGAGAACAGGATGACTTTTACACCCCACTTCCAGAAGCTTCTGAGAGAGGCCTCTATGCATCTGTCCAAAGTAAACGCACCTTAAATTAACTAAGTAAATGCTCTAAATAAATCAATAAGTGAATGCTCTAAATAAAGAACTAAATGCTCATTCCTCTAATCTTAGCCACCCAGCAGGCTGAGCTCTGAAGATCACAGTGGAAAGCCAGTCTAGTCAGTAAAATCTAAAGGCACTTGTCTTCAATTAGGCAGCAAAGAGCCAGAACATGACCTATGACTCAAATGGTACAGTGCTAATTTTTGAACACCAAAGGAATGGCATTTAGACCTGGGTTCAGGTTCAAGTGGCAGCACAGGACCATACACCAAAATGTAAATGCTTTCAGGTTCTAACAGACAAAGCTGTCACAATCCCTCCCTGATGGCTCAAAAGTGATTCAGCCCCCAGCTTTTCCTCTGACTCCAGTATTTCACAGGCCTCCGCCATTAGTACTGACACCTCATTTCTTACTGGGAAATGGGATTTCCTAGGATGTCACCTAGGTGAGGGCTGCAGTTGGGAGCCACTTACTCATGCCTGAAATCCAACTTCTCAGTAAGCACACTGTTGAGACTCCAGTAGCTTGTGAGGGAAATGAAATGGCATGGTGTCCCAGTCATAATAAAGTAGTTTGTGCACTTGTATCATGCTTAGCTCCCCTGTGAACACCCCAGTGAAACAAACAGGCTCAGAGAGGAGCCAAGTATTTCAAGACTTGGCCAGGAGGGGTGAGCAAACCTGGGTTTGGAGGGGGAACACTCACTTTTTCAAGAGAATTTCCAGCAACTACTACATTGTCCTCCACTATTTGAAATTGTGCAGGAAGTTTCCCACATAAAAGAGATCACCTTTCTGGTAGGCAGGGATCAGCTTTGTCAGCAGCATCTCCAACAGGCCTTCCTCCAGGATCCATATGTTACAAGGCTCATTCAGAGTCTGAGCTGACTTACCATCACACTGTATTGGCAAAACAGTGGATATTTCAAACGTAGGAATGGGACCACACTTCACACTGAGGAACTGGAATAGAGTAGATTGGAAATGACACACTCTAATCTCAGTAGAGTCACTTGAAAGCACACAAGAAGGTTGTAGTGTGTGGGCAGGATGATGGGTTCAAATAGGTTTCCTCTCAATATACCTTATCTGAGTTGCCCTGGAGTTTCCTTGCTTTCTTCCTAGAGAAATGCCTGATATACTGGAATTTTGGCTTGGCACTGATCCAGCATCTACTTCTTCAAGTGAGACATCCATATCTCTCATGCCTGAGATCCTAGCCTCCTGACCTTTGGCAACAGCACAGCAACATCTTTCTGGTTCCTGAGCCACAGGCCAAGGGAGCTGGCTTGAGCTGGTTGTCACATACAGTGTGTTGGTTACCAAGGTTCCATATTCTGTTCCATTGTGAGGGAGGTAGGGTCACCTTTCAAGGCCCAATGACCAAAGCTCCTTGCTCACAGAAGACCTCCCCAAAGACATACTGGAGGCTGAATCTCCCTTCCTACCTCACATATGGATGTAGTAAACAGCACACCTTTTTGTTCAAATCCCAAGTCATTAACTAGGCGTAAGTGCTAGCCTGGTCTCAGACTCAAGGAGCCTTTCTTAGGTAAGATCCAAACTTAACTGTCACTATTCCCCTTACCCTTCACAAGACATTTTGCTTCACAGTGCCTACTCAGCTTGCATTTTGCCTCTTGCACATTTTTTTGCTAGTCCTGGGACTTGACCTCAGAGCCTAACCATTGTTCTTAGGCTTTCTTTAGGCTGTAGCTGTCCCACCAAGCCACAGCACCACTTCCAGCGTTTTCTATGTATATGGTACTGCAGAATCAAACCGGAGTCTTTTTGGGTGGTAGCCCAGCACTCTACAAATAGATGAAACACCCAGGCCATCTTGCACATATTTTTCACCTCAATCTACTAGGACGTTGTTAGGTTTCTGTATCCTAATCTATTTTTCTTCCTGATGAATATCTGTGCTGTCATCTGTAAAAATGCAAGTGGGAAAATCACAGAAACATTGGTGACATAAAAAAAGTCTTACAGACATAGATAAGTGTTCATTCTTTGTAGGAGAAAGGACATTTTGATATGTTGATGATGACTATTTATAAATACTTTATCGGGGTTTAGAGTTTGGCCCAGTGGTAGAGTGCTTGCCTAGCATCCATGAAGATCTAGGTTTGAGTCCTTAATATCACACAGATATAAAAATCCATATGCAATGTGGCTCAAGTGGCAGAGGGCTAGACTTGGGAAAAGCCAAGAGCAGTGCTCAGGCCCTGAGTTCAAGCCCCAGGAATGGCAGAAAAACAAAAGAAAAGAAAAGAAAAGAAATGTGCTTTTTACAAGTTATTCACTCACAGCATTTGCCTCTGAATTCTTCGCTTCTGCATCTTGTGACTTATCCCTTTCCCTCAATGTAGACAAGAAAAACAGATTTTATTACTTGCTATCCTGTTGTCCAATCTTTGGATATTAATTCAAAATACAATATTGCCTGAGATATTGTGTGTGTGCATGTGTGTGTGTATCTGCCAATGTGTGCATGCACACATGTGTACAGGGTTTAGGGCTTACTCATAGGGCCTGTGTGATAACCCTCAGCATCTTTTCCTCAAAGGTATTGGTCTTTCACTTGTAGCTTATTATAGCTAATTGGAGTTGAGAGATTCACTCAATTTCTTGCCCTGTGCATTGGAACCCAGTGCTGGGTTCTCATATTGTTAATTGTAGCTATAGAGAAGCCTGAGGTCTGGGGATCCTCGTTAGAATCCAGCCCCTGAAAGAAAGTCACTGATAGAAATCTTTATCTTCAGTTAAGCAAGAATAAATAAGGCAAAAGTGGAACTGTGGCTCAGTTCCTCTTGTACCAGCCATGAGAAAATTAGTAATTGGCAGCACCTGGTCCCTGAGAGAAATCCTTAGCACTGGTTCAAAAAAAGAAAGAAAATAATGAAAAAAATTAAAACTTGCTGAGGAATCCATAAGGATAAACGTGCCTGTGAATAATCTTGTCATTTCAGATTCCCTCAAGAGCTTATGTCTCTCTATATTTTATCAAGTTTTTTTTAAGATATTTACATATTTTCTATCTTTGTTAAACAGAGATAGCCATCCACAAAACACAAACACAAACTCTCACACAGTATACCACCCACCCATAAGTGTCTGGCTATGTATATATGTATAGTCATATGTATTGATCTGTCTCTCTATACTAATATATAAATACATAAACATATGTATTTAGACAAACAGGAAACATACATAGATAGGTCTCAGGCATTTCCAGATTTTGTGCAAGTCTTCTGAGGTCAACTTACCATTGTATTGTTTGTCAAGATAGAGTCCCTCTAACTTTTGGCCAGCTTCTTGGCCTTTGATACTTTTTTCTGCCAGTCCTGGGTTTTGAACGCTAGGCCTGGATGCTGTCACTGAGCTTGAGCTTCTTGCATTCAGTAGTTTATTGCAGATAAGAGTCTCATGGAGTTTCTGTCCTGGGCTGGCTTTGAATTGTGATCCTCAGATCTCAAACTCCTGAGTAGCTAAGATGACAGTCTTGAGCTACCAGTACCTGGTTCCTTTGCCTCTTTTACCCTTTTTTTTGGCCCCACCACAGCCATGGTATCTACCTTCCTATGTTCTCTCCACCTGCCCCCAGACAGGGGTCTGACAGATGCTTTCCACCCACTTATTCATGTCCTCCTCTGTATTGGCTGACAGCTAAGACATGCACTCACTTGTCTGGATGCCAAACACAAAGCCATGTGATTGTTTCTCAGTCTGGAACATCCTATCAGATTTATAGCACCACAGAGGGTCAGATTGATGCTCCTCCAGGGCTTCTTAAATTGTTCTCATATTAATCCACAACACGTTTGTCATCACTTGTCCAGCTAATTCATGGACTAAAGCAGCATTCCCTACAAACTTAGATCCCAATACCATGAGGACACTCAAGGGTGCATTAGGAGTGTGACCTGCAGGTGGATGTGAGCCTGTCTAACTTGGAGGGGATTTCTCCACCACAGGAAATGGAATACAAATTTAGAATCTGCTTTCATGAGGTGACAATCTCTGGCAGATGTTCTTATAAAATGTGGCACTGCCTACTTCCAGCTTAAAACATGGGTTGATGACCCAGCATAACAGAGAATGTATTCACCGTGGCCCAACACATAGGCTGGGACCCTGAACTTTCAGGTAGCATTTGGCTTTGAAGGTCATGAGATCTTAGTCTACAAATGATGAGCCCCCTCCCGTGAGGCATAGCAAACGGAGCCAAAGTGCAACCCAGTTAAGCACCAGATCAAGCTTCCCTTCTTCAGTAGGGTATGGTTTGAAAACTGTGCATAGCTTCTGTTTGAAGCCAGTCCAGAAAGGAAAGTCCATGAAACTCTCATTTCCAGTTAACTGCCAAGTAAAAGCCAAAGATAGAGATGAAGCTCAAGAGAGGTAGAGAGCCATCTGAAAAGAATGGTTACACCCTGCAACATCCTCATTATCTGATCTTGAAAACATCTCTGCGTGCATCCCAGCATGCAGCCAGCATCTGGGGGTGACAGTGACCCCTGCGCCCATTGGCAATCTGCACTGTCTCTGACATCTGTAATGTGAACCTCATTCAGTTGGGTTTGTGAAGTGGTGTCAACCCTGCAGAAGGAACCAACTGTGCCCTAACTCCCTCTGTCCCCTGGGGCCCCTAGCATTCCCCCATCTGCACCCCTCCTGTGGCTTCTGATCCTAGGGAGCCCTCCTGCCCTGTCCAACACTCACATGAAGTGCATATTTCTTCTCCTGGGGCAACTTCTCCACAGAGAGTACATGACATGCCCACTCTCCAGGCACGGGGAGATCCTGCCCAAGTAGCAAATCAGTGATAAGGACATAAAGTGATGAATAGAATTTTAGATCCTGATGGTAGACAGTCTGCAACATCCAAGGGAGAATGGAATTGGAGGGGACCAGGGATCAGGATGTGGGCATGGAGCTTCCCTGCCAAGGGGGTGGGGGAAGTCACAGGCTGGGGGATGCACAGGATGATCCATGGGCCCTGTGCAGCTACTGGGTCACCGCCTTGTGCATCTCAGCCTTTGGCTTTGAGCTCTGTGATCGTCAAGATGTGCACAGTCTGTACTCTGGCTGGCAGAAGAAAGGACCCTGGGAAGACAATTGTAGACCCTTTGTGAGTGTAGGAAGGGGTAGGCTGGACACCCAGTCCAAGAGGAGCTAAAACTGGAGTCGAGGGGTGTGCAAGGAGTGGGTGTGAGGGTTGTGGGCAGTCACAGTCATGGCAGTGGTGGCTCTGTCTGTGGGGTGAGTGCCTCCCTGCAGGCACAGCACTGGACATATCAGAGATCCACATGAAAAGGAAAAGCTGGAAATGGCACTATGGTTCAAATGGTAGAGCATCAACCTTGAGCAAAAGAGCTCAGGGACAGTACCCAGGACCTGAGTTCTAGCCTCATGACTGTAAAAGAAAAAGAACCAGGACTATGAGAGGGAACCTGGTACTATCTTGGTCTAATCAGACACAAGAAGAGGCCGGGATAGGCTGTGGAAAAACACAGAGAACATCTTCCCCCAGCTCATCCTGTCCTGCATGCAGGGACAACCATGTAACTAGGGCTTCGGTGAGATCATCTTCACCCCTGTGCTGCCATCTGAATTGTAGGCCTCTGTCCTGGCATGGGGTGTCCTGATGGCTGAGCAGGTGCCCTAACCCTAGATGGAGAGCAGCCACTGACTGTGGTAGCTAAGGAGAGATCTGTTCCATAGCTATCAGGCCACCCAGCATGGGAGCCATAACCACCCCTCATCCAGGTAGAGGCCAATGGTTCTCCAGGTGCTACTAACATTGCCCCACCCCTAGCTCTGGGTACACGTGACATTCCCTCCACAAGGAGCAGGACTAAGTGAAGGATCAGGAAGCAGCCTATGGGCTTCAGATGATGGCCAGGCTGGCACTACAGATGTCCTCACTCTGTCACCACCTTCCCCTGCCTCCATCATTCCTCCATCATGCCTCTCTACCTCCCACCCATTAACCTTGGAAACCAATGAACTGGGCTCTCATCATTCCTCTCATCTCTTCACCCACCTTGCCATGCGTCCATCCCTCTGTCACTTCCACCCCACACACATCCCACCACCAGCCATCCTGTAGCTTATGATGATCCAAGAGGAAGCTCTTGGTGAAGGGCTTGTGACCACAAAACAGTTACTATCACCCGCTCCGGCCTGATCCACCACAGAATAAGAACATCCAAGCAGGCACACACCGCAGCAGATTTGCTCTGCTGCCACCCTGATTTCTTCATGGCCAGGACTTGGCTCTCCTCAGCCTCCCAGCTCAGTAACCAGAACATTGTGCTTTCACAGAGCCATGGCTTCCAGTCCCCATGGACACAATGACATCAAGGTGATGCCAACTTCCCCATCTCTATATAATTCTAACTATGGGATGGGAGCTGAGGTTCTCTTCTGTGACTCCATCCGCTAAGAGGCTCATGCAGATTTCTATCCTTTGCTCATCATGGTGACTCTTTGGTTAGCAAGTCACTGCTGGGCTTCCAGTTCACCACATATAGAACCCATACTCCAACACTTTTCTTAGAAGGACTGATGACTTTTAAATATTCTCTAGTTTTAAATTTCTAGTTCCTTCTCTCTTTCATTTATATATTTCCCTTCCTCACATACTTCCCTTTTTTTACCTTCCTTCTTTCATTCCTGGCCTTGAACTCAAGACCTGCAGCTTTTTCTTAGCTTTTCTTTGCTCAAGGTAGCACTCTAGCTCTTGAGCCACAGCTCTACTTCAATCTTTGTTCTTGCTCTAAACTGGGAGTATGAGTCTCATGCATTTTTCCCTTTGCTGGGTTGGTTTTAAACCACAATACTAAGATCAGGATCCTGAATATGCCTCGGATTACAGGTATTATCTAATCAAAACAAATTCCTGATTTCTTTTTTAGACATAATTAGTTCTTTCAGGTGAGCCACCAGCCACTCATGCAAGAGCATTGCAGGATCCCAGCATTCATCTTGTCTCCAGTCTTATTCCATCCATCTCACAATGGTCATCTAAAACACCCTGCTGCATGCCTGAAGTCGCAAGGAAGGTTCTCAACGCCATGAGAGGCCCCCTTAAGCTCTGCCTCAGACATGCCCAGCCCCCATCCCACTTCCACATGAGCATTTGTTTAGGAGAAATTTCCTGAGTACATCATCATCTTTTCCTCACCATTCAAATTTCATCTTTGGAGTCATTTCTCCCAGACAAAGAGGAACATGATCCATGGTTTGATAGCAGCTCCAGCTTCATAGTCCCAGCCACCAACACCCCCCCATTACCCTGCCAGACACCTGAATTCAAGAACAATGTTTTCACTACCCCTGACTCATCAAATGTTTTAACTTATACAGTGCATTAAAATAATTTTACTAAATGGAATAAACACATGGCATCAAGCTTCAGAATCTTTGCACCTGAACTTTTAGTGAATCACAGACACACCAGCATTTCTGTAGCCAACAGAAATCTTAGCTTTGAGATTTCAGCATTCCTGGTATCCAAGTTTGGATGTGCTAACACTGCCCTTAATGGGGCACTTCAATCACACAATCCCACAACAATCAATGTCATTTGACATTCACTGGTAGGTGGTGCTAGGAAAAAGACTCATGTGCCAACACCATGCTGGCTTGACCTATGCCATCTTCAAACCTGGAGCAAGTGGGGCTCCTCTCTCCATGACACCTTTTGTGTACTACCCCAGGAGGACCTTTACCTTGAGACAAAATTATGAAGACTATCTCTACCAGCAAAGATTCCAGTGAGATGTGCCTACATGGATAAAGCTAAAATCTCACTAAAGTGAGGTTGTTGGCAGTGCTGGAGCCTGAACTCGGGACCTGGGCACTAAGCATTTGTACTCAAGACTAGCCCTTTACCACTTGAGCCCAAACTCCATTCCCAGCTGTTTTTATTTTTGGTAGTGAGAATCTATCAGACTTTCCTGTTCTAGGTGACTTGGAACTTCCATACTCAGATCTCAGCCTCCTGACCAGCCTGGATTAAAACTGTGGATCAGCCATGCGCCACACCTGAGGACTTCTGCCAGCATATTTTTTCCCAAAAATTGGAAGAGGAAGATGAGGGAGGGTTGGGCTCATCCTGCCCTGCATATGAAGGAGAGCATCCGCGAGTGAACTTCATTCCCTGTTGTAGGCTGCTGGAGGAAAAGGAAGCAAATAGGCACAGGCTGGCAGCAGATGCCACAGAACAACTTGTGACCAAGACTCCCAGAGCAGACCTCAGAATCGATGACAGAGTTGGATCTACCCAGTAACAGATGCAGTGGTGACACCTGAAACTGCGCGTTTGAGCCTTTGCTGCTAGTAAACAGGGCCACCTATGTCTCAATGAGAAAGGTGAGATTTTGGTGGAGAAGGTGAGATTAAACATTATGTATCATGCAAGAAGACAGACTATAAGGGGTCTTTTATTATTCCAAGTGAAATTTTGGATTTCCTCTTCTGTTTCTTTAAAGAATGACATTGGGATATTGATGAATCTTGCACTGAATTTGTAGATAGTCCTTATCAAGATTGCCATTTTTACAATATTACTTCTTCCAAACCAGGAGCATAGGTTTTTGCATTTCCTCAGTTCTGCGTTAATTTCCTTCTCCAGGGTTTATAGTTCCATCAAAAAGGTGCTTTACATTCTAAGTTAATTCCTAGGTATATTTTCTTTGATAGCAAAATGAGTTGCTATCCTGATTCTTGCCTCATTCCTCTCATTTGTTGGCATATAGGAAGGCAGTTGACATTGAGGGTTAATTTTATACCCTGCTACCTTACCAAAGTTTTATATCAGCTCAAGCAGCTTCGGGGTAGAGTCTATAGGGTTCTTTAAATACAGAATCATGTCATCTGTAAGGAGAGAAAGTTTCAGTTCCTCTTTCCCTTTTCCTCCTCACTCCAGTTAGAATGGCCAAGATCCAGAAATCTAATAACGTATGCTGGAGGGGATGTGGCCAGGAGGGATCACTACTACACTGCTGGTGGGATTGCAAACTCCTTCAACCACTATGGAAAGCACTATGGCATTATCCCAAAAAGACTAAACATAGAGCTCCCCTGTGATCCAGCAATTTCACTACTTGCCAATCGTCCAGATAGGACATACTAAATTCACTAGAACAATAACATTTATCACAGCACTATTTACTATAGCAAAGGTATGGAACCAACCCAGATGCCCGTCAGTTGATGAGTAGATCAAATATGGTATTTTTACACAATGGAATTCTGTGCTTCTGTCAGAAAGAATGACATAGACGAATTGTAAGGAAATAGAAAGACTGTAAAGTTTAGAAATTTGTTTCTGTCTCCTTGTCTCTCTGCTTCTCTATCTCTGTATCTCTGTAAAATTTAGAAGTTCCTGTTTCTCTCTCTTTCTCTCTCTTTTCTCTCTCTCTTTCTCTCTCTCTCTCTCTCTCTCTCTCTCTCTCTCTCTCTCTCTCTCTCTCTCTCTCTCTCTCTCTCTCTCCAATCCTTAGGCGTGAACTCAGGGCCTGAGCTACTTTTGCTCAAGGTTATCACTCTACCATTTGAACCACAGTGCTGCTTCTGGCTTGCTCTTTTCACGTAGTATTGAGGAATCTAACCCAGGCCTTCATCCTTGATAGGTTAGCACTCTACCACTAAGCCACAGAGTCAGCTTTTAGAGGTTTCTGACAAAGGTTTTCCTACATGCTATTATTTCTTCTGTGAGTGCTCTTAATGCTTGCTGAAGGTTGACTTTGTTTAGAAGACTTACCCTAATGCTCCCATATACAGAGATTCTATATATAGCTAAATGTTTTTCATTACTCAGAATTTCTCTATTGTGTATGTTCTGAAATGTACTGAAGACTGACTTCTGATTAAAAGTCATTGCACATTTGTTCTATTCATTAGTTTTCTTTTCTTCTATGGGAATCAGGTTTGTGATGAACACAGAAGTATGCCTTCCAGGTCAAACACTTTCCACATTTGTAATATTCATAAGGTTTTTCTCTCCTATGTGCATTTTATACTTAGTCATGCGTTCATGATGGATTTTTCATATTCTTATATTCATACGATTTTTATCCTGTGTCTGTGTGGTATCATGCAAACTCAACTATGAGTTCTTCAAAAAAATTTCCCTTTCATTTATTCATAGGATTCTATCCTGTGGGTGTTTAGTGATAAATCTTGACTTGTGCCTTCTGGGGAAAAGACTGAACATTTGCTACATTCATTAAGGGTTTTATCTTGTGTTGGTTCTGTGACACAAGCTAAGTTTCCTTCCACAGACTAAAAAGTCATTCCTATTTATTACATTGCTAAGGCTTCTCATATGTGTGAACTCTCTTACGCTTCCTGAAGCGTGAATACTGCACGAAAGACTTTCAACTTTGGTTATATTCCTAAGGTTTCTAATATGTGTGAATTCTGTTATTCCTCCTGTAATGTGACTTCCATCTGAAGGTCTTACCACATTTGATGCACTCGTACAGTTTCTCTCCTGTGTGTGTTCTCTGATGCAATTTGAGGGAAGACTTCCATTTGAAAGACCTTCCACATCGGTTACATTCATAAGGTTTTTCTCCTGTTTGAATTGTCTTATGCATGTTGAGGTTTGGCTTCTGTGTGAAGGACTTTCCACATATGTTACACTCATAAGGTGTTTCTCCTGAGTATATTCTCTGATGAACATGGAGTTTTACCTTCCATTTGAAAGACTTTCCGCATTCACTACATGCATAAGTTTTCTCTCCTGTGTGTGTTCTATTATGCCCATCAAGATATGACTTCCACTTGAAGGTCTTTCCACATTTGTTGCACACATAAGGTTTCTCTCCTGTGTGTGTTCTTTGATGCAATTTGAGGGAAGATTTCTGTCTGAAAGACTTTACACATTGGTTACATTCATAAGGTTTCACTCCTGTGTGTATTCTCTGATGAACACGAAGTTTTCCCTTCCCTTGGAAAGACTTTCCACATTCATTACACTTATAAGAGTTCTCTCCTGTGTGTGTTATTTGATGAACTCGAAGGTGTATCTTCTGGGTGAAAGACTTTTCACATTTGTTACATTCATAAGGTTTCTCTTCTGTGTGTCTTCTCTGGTGCAAAGTGAGGTATGATTTCAGTCTAAAAGTCTTCCCACATTTATCCCATTCATAAGATTTCTCTTCTGTGTGAGATCTCTGATGTGTGCTGAGAGCTGAATTCTGGGCAGAAATTTTATTACGTTCCTCATATTCATAAGGTTTGTCTTCTCTTGGAGATCGAGGTTGGAGCGTCAGTTCTGACTTCTCAGAAATTAATTTTCACACTTGATGTATGCATCACATATCTCAGGATATTTGCTCTGAGGTATTGTAAGGCGTATTTCATTACTGAAAGATGTCTCACATTCACTACATATATGAGGAGTCTCTCCTGTGTACATTTTCGGATGTGTAGTGATGGTCGGTGTTAAGTACAATATTTTTCATCACACAGTACATTTAGCAGTTTTCCTCCCTCCCTGAAGAATTTCTTGGGCAGGGAGAACAGAATTATGATACTGCAGATCTTTTGGACTGTCACAATCATGAATAAAATGCTCTGAATATCCGATGGATTTTTTAAGAACAGGAGACACACGAGATCTATATGCAGCATGCATCTCATCAGGCTTAGGAGACAGAAGCATGTTCTGACCACTTAATGAACTCCTCAGTCCTCACCCCTAAGTTGTTACCATTATTACTAATCAGCTCTGGATTATGTGTAGAGCTCAAATTTAAAGTTGTTGCTAATCTTACGTTTTCCTCCACTTCGATACTACTTGCAACTGCTACTTCACAAAGACATTCATGTGGACTTTCCTGGCAGGTCTTGAACACATTTTCCATTACCTGGACATCTAAAATGAGTCATAGAAAAAAAGACACAAACATACATGAGATACAAATATTCCTTACTGTAAAGGTAATGACTTTACTTTCCCATCCTAAGTGTTAGATATTTTAAAATATAAAAGTGGAAATTGATTTGTGAGAAATATATGCTTTTCTCCGTAACATATTAAGAAAATGATATTTTACAATGACCAATAATGTTTTTCTGTGTTTTAGTTCTCTTTTTATATCACAGGAAATATTTATTGAAATTACCCAACTATGTATTGCTACAGTTTTAAGCTGAGTACTACCTATAATATACCTGCAGCTGTTTTTTTTCAAATACTGTTTTGTTTATACATTGAGGAATAGCTGCCTTTCTTTTATTTTTGAGAAATAATCTAAATATTGTGCTGTTTTGCATCTTTTAAAACTTTCTTTTCTTTTCTTTTCTTTTCTTTTTTTTTGTAGTTCATAGGCCTCGGCCCTGTCCCTGAACACTTCAGCAGAAGACTATAACCCCTATCCTTGAGCTACAGCCCCACTTCCTCTTTTCTAGAGTTAACTACAGATAAGAGTCTCAGGTCCTGAGTAGCAGATAGGATTACCTTACCCAGTTTCAATGCTGTTTGCTTATTAACCATTAAGTGAGGAACACGAATTTTTTCTAGATTCAGCGGCCACAAGTTTGGTTTATATGTCTGTTTTCCTTTGATCCAAGCAAGAACGATTCTTGAGAGTAAGGACTTACACCTATATCCCTTCAGTTACAACTTCTCACTAAAGTCTCAATTTAGGTATTTGTGGGAATTTTGAAATTTGTTTCTTTCCATTTGAAGTCTTATAAAAATTCCTTTTCTAACACTCCTGTTCCTCAGAACCATGGAAGACCAGAAAATCCCCAGCTCAGTGTCTAGTTAATTTTCTTATGTTGATTGAAACTTTGTTGTTTTTTTTTCCTTCCATTCCTGGGTTTGAACTTAGGACCTAACCACTGTCCTTGGGTTTTCTCAAGACTAGAACCCTACCAATGAATTCATTACTTCTGGCTTTTTCTATGTATGTGGTAATAAGGAATCAAACCTGTGTCTTTGTGCATGCTAGGCAAGCACTCTACCACTAGGCTCAATTTCTGGTGGAAAGGTCTGGTTCTGAATACCAGTCTCTTCCTACCAGCAAAAAGATATTATCCTTATCAGAGAATAATGCCCTGACTTATTCCTTGTTTGCTCAATCATTTATAGTCTTAGTTTTAAAGAAATGAAATATCATTCTTTCTTTCTTTCTTTCTTTCTTTCTTTCTTTCTTTCTTCCTTTCCTTCCTTCCCTCTTTCTTCCCTCTTTCTTCTTTCTTTCTTTCTTTCTTTCTTTCTTTCTTTCTTTCTTTCTTTCTTTCTATCTTTCTTGTTTTGCAGTCGTGAGACTTGAATTCTAGACCTGGCTGTTCTTCCTGAGCTCTTCAGCTCAAGGCTACTGCCCTATGTCTTTAGCCTCAACCCCACTTCTCATTTTCTATTGGTTCATTGGAGAGAAGAGTCTAAGGTGTTTTTGTGATAGGTCAGTCTTTGAACCTTGATCCTCAGTTCTCAGCCTCCTAAGTAGCTAGGATTACAGGCATGAGCCACGGGCTCATGGCTTTCTCATTTTATTTTGTTTCAGTGATTTCGACAGAGAAATCTAACTTTAACTCTACTGCCACATAGAATTCATCATATCACCCTATGATTCTTGGTGCCGGGGGTTTGGGCTAGCATGCACAAAGACCTGGTTCAGTTCCTTGGTACTACATACAAAGAAAAAGCCAGAAGTGGTGCTATGACTCAAGAAGTAGAGAGCTAGCCTTGAGAAAACCCAAGGACCATGCTCAGTCCCAGAGTCCAAGCATAGGATTGGGAAAAGAAAATGATTCTTGATTCATTCACAAAGAATTCCATAGGTTCCACACAGGATTTAGGGTAACTAAGAATATTATTGCTCAGTACATCACAACATGAACTTACCAATGGGGCTCAGGCTCCAACATCAATATGAAGATGCATTCACTCACCTGTGATATTTTTGTCAGAGGAATTTCCTATCGAGAGTTCTGCACAGTGCTCTAGCTTGTCAATTCATACAGGTTTGGGAACACAGGGCCCTGTAAATTAGAAACAGTAGAGAATTATTGCTTATGCTGTGTCATCATTGCTTTAAGTTCGCAGACATCGTACTCACAAGTAATCTATTAAATCTTTTTTCTCATTTCTCACTGGCTCCATGGTTGAATTTTCCCCAGCTCTGGATTCATTTTGTATGGCATAAACTTAGCTGTCTTGCTCAAGGCTAGAAAAATACCAGTTTGAGTCCCAGCTCCTCTTACATGCATAGGTCTTCATGCATGCTAGGCAAGCACTCAACCACAAAGTCAAACTCTTGACACTCCACTAACATTTTTGAGGGGTTACTTGGAGTTATAGAGTTTCATGGCAATTTTTATGCCATTGCTGGCTTCAAATTAGAATTCTTAGATTTCTTCCTCCTGAATATTTTAAGATTACAGGCATGAAACATTGCACCTAGTGCCAGGTTTCCATTATAAACTCACTGTTTAGTGATTTGTAGATCCTATTTCCAATAATGATATATATTCTATTCTGGATTGTTTATCCACTTACAATTACTGTGTAAGTTTGGAATGTCGTCTCCATTAGAGGAAACATAATTTAGAACTGTTGTCAAAGTATCCTGAAGGTATCCTGAAGAATGAGTACAAAATTACCTTAGGTTTTCTTTAGAAAGTGATGATACTTCTCAGGGCCTGGAATCTTTCATTTAAATAGTATTGAAAGTTTTATAAACATTCACGTATCTGCAAAATAACAAGGCACTTGGCCTTGCAAGTGAATTTGACTTTTGCTCACCTAAGGACACCAGGTTGCTGTAGGTCTCCAGCATTACATCTCTGTACAGGGTCCTCTGAGCATTGTCCAGATGCTGCCACTCCTCCCAGCTGAAATCCACAGCTACATCATCAAATGACACCAGCTTCTGGAATGACATATTTTCATCAAGTAATTAGCGCTGAGTTATAAACACACCATGTCTGGAATTTTATTCTTTTTTTGTTGGAATTGTATTCCTTTACTTAAATGTTTAGACTTACATGAAATATTGACCTGAAAAACTTAGGGATGGTGCCTAGGCCCAGAGTTCAAGTCCCAAGACCCACAAAAAAATAAAAAGGCAAGCCAGGTGTTGGTGGCTCACGCCTGTCATCCTAGCTACTCAGGAGACTGAGATCTGAGGACCATGGTTCAAAGCCAGCCTGGCACAAAATTCCATGAGACTCCTTTCCAATTACCCACCATAAAATGTTTAATGGCTTGTCGCATGTCATGGTAGAGCAATTGTGGTATCGACAAAAATAAGTCGGGGGAGTAGATTTAGGTTATAAATGGAATTATTCCATTCAAAAGGAACTACATTATATGATGACATATGCTGGTTCTGTGAGAATATTGCAAAATCTTAGGGTATCAAGTAATAATACTGTGAAGTACACCCAGAATGTTAATGTTCTAAGTCTGGCATAATAATCACTTTGGGAAGAAAATTTTTTTTCTTTTTTTTGGCTGGGGGATTTGTAAGGCTTGAACTCTGGGCCTGGGCACTGTTCCTGAGCTCTTCAACTCAAGGCTATCACCCTACCTATGAAGCCACAGTGCCATTTCCCATATTCTAGTGGTTAACTGTAGATGAGAGTCTCATAGACTTTCTAATGCCCAGGCTGGCTTTGAACCAAATCTTTAGATATCAGCCTGATATCTGAGTAGCTAGGATTACAGGTAGAAGTCACTGCACCTGGCAAGAAATTTATTTCTTGCTGTTTTATACTACAAATTTACTGTATGTTTTACTTTTTCAAAAAGACTGAGGATGACCTTTGTTCTGTATATAATGGGAAGAGGGGTAGGGAGCTGTGAGCAGAAGAACTGAGGGGCAATACTCAGGGTAGGACAATAGCCTTAAACTAAAGAGCTCAGGGCCCAAGGTCCAAGCCCCATGACTTTCCCCACTACCCCACCAAAAAAAGGGAAAAGAATTGGAGATTGGAGAGGATTTGCTAAAAAGAATATATAGAAATAGTAGTTCAAAATGTAGAAAGAAGTTCAATATTAACAGTCATGAGAAAAATTAAAATTACAATGAAATCATTACTTTAAATATGTTAATATAAATATAGTTTTAAACAAAAAGATCCACATACACACGCAAACACACACACACACACGCATACAAAAAAACAACTTTCAAATTCTAACTATTACTGGGAAGGTAGGGAGAAGAAGTAGAACTTTGGAATAGTTCTGCAAGGAATAGAAAACAATCAAAAATTGCGTGGAGAGTGCTAAAAAAGTACTAAATATAGAATTACATACAAATATGGTCCAACACTTCTATTTCTAGATTTGTACCTAACGGAAGAGAAAGCAGAGACTAGAACAAATATGTGGAGAATCCATTCACAACTATTAATAATAATCCAAAGATAGTAATATGCAAAACAATGCATTGAAAAGGAAGAACATTTTACTATATTTTACAGATGAATCTTGATTACAGTAAACTAAAAATACAGCAGTCATAAAGGAAGAGCTAGGGTATGTTTTCCCTTCCAGAGCTTCCAAGGATCAACAAACCCTTAGAGCCAAAAAGCACGATGGTTCCAGAGAATGGAGGAGAGAGGAACAGGAGCTGAATGTTTAATGATTATACATGGAAGATGAAAATTGCTCTAGATGGGTAGAATGAAGAGAGAACTGTACCCTAAACAATGGTTATGTAGCCACACAGGATGGGACACACCTATACTCCCTGATCTTGGGAAACTCAAGAAGGATTTCTAGCCATCCTGGATGCACGGAAAGATCTATCATAAAAACTAATGTGGAGGGGCTGGGAGTTTGGCATAGTTGTAGAGTGCTTGTATGAAGACGAAGGTTCAATTCCGCAGTACCACATACACAGAAAAAACCAGAAGTAGTGCTGTGGCTCAAGTAGAAGATCTCTAGGCTTGAGGAAAGCTGAAGGACAGTGCTCAGACCGAGTTCCAGCAAAAGATCTCGTTTTAAAAAAAAACAGAAAGCTGAGCATGATGGGGTGGCGGCTCACTTCTATAATCCTAGCTACTCAGGAGGCTGAGATCTGAGGATCAAGGTTTAAAGCCATCCTGGCACAAAAAGACCTGAGACTCTTATCTCCAATTTACTTTTAGAAAATGGGAAGTGGGGCTTGGCTCCAGGATAAGGTGGTAGCCTGGAGCTGAAGAGCTCAGGGATAGTGCCCAGGCTGAGTTCAAGATCTATGACCCACCAAAAAAAAAATAATAATATGGAAAAATTTGGATTCTGTGAATTTTATCAGGCATATAAATGTCTTTTTTTGCTGTTGAAATAACAAATTGTTTGGAAACATTTTAAAAGTTTTTACCTAGAAATGTACACTACAAATGGAAATAATAACAAACACAAAATATACAAAAGATACAAATTATCACAATATGGGTATCCTGCTTCTGTATCTTTCACTGACTCCTGTTCAAATAAGTCACATATTCTGAATCATTTCTCCCAGTCAATATATGCCACACATGTTAGCTTGTACTGAACTTCTAGGGAAATCAAAAGCAAATACTAAGCAAATGTGTGTTAGATTTTGTCAACAGTGATATTTCAAATATAAATCCCTACTCATTGATTATTTAATATGAATGTCGGAATCTAACTTACACTGGCAGAATCTTCAATCTTTTGAGAATCTTCAAAAGGGTGTGTAAATATTTAGGATTGTTATGTCTTCCTGGAGGAAAGATCCCTTTAGTAGTATGTAGTAACCTTCTTTGTCTTTTCTTACTAATTTTAGTTTGAAGTCTATTGTATCTGATATGAGGATGGCAACTCCAGCCTGTTTATGGGGGCAGTTAGCTTGATAGAGTTTATTCCAACCTCTCACTTTCAAAAGATGATTGTTTTTGGGTAAGATGTGTCTCTTGAAGACAGCAGAACGATGGCTCTTGCTTTTCGATCCAACTAGACAGCCTATGCCATTTAATTGGAGAGTTAAGTCCATTGATATTGAGAGATAGGATTGAGAGATATTTATTAGTTCCTACCATTTTTAAAAGCTTTTAGTAGGGCCTGTGCCTTGACAGTTCTTGTGGTCCTTAGATGGTATGCTGTTTAGGTGCCATTTCTTTCCCTATATTGCATTTATTTTGGTTTTCTATGTATAGAGCATCTTTGAGAATTCTCTGTAGTGTTGGTTTTGTTTCGACATATTGTTGCAGCTTTTCCCTGGAATGGAATGGATTTATTGTTCCCTCAGTTATGAATGAGAGCTTAGCTGGCTACAGTATTCTTGGTTGGTAGTTATTTGATTTAAGGGCATGACATATATGCTTCCAGTCACTTCGTGCTTGCATGGTCTCTGCTGAGAAATCTGGGGTTATTCTGATTGGTTTGCCTTTATAGGTTACTGATCCCTTTTCCCTGACTGCCTTTAGGATCATTTCTTTCGTTTCTATTGATCCAGTTCGGATCACAATGTGGCGGTGGGATGTTCTTTTCTGGTCAGGTCTGTTGGGGTTCTAAAAGCTTCTCGTATGTGGATGGGCCTGCCGTTCTGGATATTTGGGAAATTCTCTGAGATGATTCCCTGAAGTATATTTCCAATACCATTGACCTCTTTCTCCACGCCCTCCTCAATACCAACTAGCCTTAAATTAGGCCTCCTAATTGTATCTTGGACCTCCTGAAGCGCTCTCTCATATTTCCTAGATTTGGATTGACTCATTTTCTGTTCTTTCTCCATAATAACTAAATTATCTTCAGCCCCGGAAATTCTCTCCTCTGCATTGTCTAACCTGCTATCAAAGCTATCTACTTTATTTTTCATCTCCCTTGCTTCTTATCGCTCACTTTTGATGCCTTGCATCTCTTGTTTTAGATCATGTATGGATTTCTTAATCTGCTTGATATCCTTTTGAATGGTTAGCTCAGTAGCTTTATTTTCCTCGGACATTTGCTGGAGTTTGATCACGTTTTTATTTGTGGATTCTATGAATTCATCCATCTTTCTTTGAAAAAGCTTTATTATGGCCTCCTTTATGGCTTCTTCTTTTTCACTTGTCACCTTGTTTATGCTTTCCTCTTGTTCAGCTATGGCTTCCTCAATTATCTCTTTCTTTATATTTTCACATTTTCCATTATTGATGTTTATCAATTGCATTTGTGTAGCACTTGGAAGACTCTCCTCTAGGTTTGCCAGTGACTGTTCCATTGTCTGTTTACATTGGGTGGGGGATGTTGTTTCTTGATTTGACATTTTTCTTGAGTTTCTTGCTCTGCCCATTTGAAAATGGGAGCAAGATTACTACTAAATACGATTATAGTTTTTCAGATATAACCAACCTAGAACTCTGTAGCTGGCAGACACTAGATGTTCACAAGTTTTGATTGGTATTATCACTCTTTCTTTTTGTGCACTTACAGACCAGTCTAATACAACCACTGATAAGCAATTCATACCCAAAACAATACGCCTCTCAATCCAATCTCTATTGTCTTTAAGTCCCTCTGAGCCTAGAGAATAATTAACCACCTACATATACAATATTGCTCAATAGCCATCAAGTGTATATCCGTGCAGTATAAGGGTTGAAAGACCTGCAGAGGTCCAGAGATAGAAAAAAAGAATGAGAGAGGTCAGGGGAGGTACAAGAGGATTAACGTAGGAGTGTAAGAATATTGTAGTCATGAAGAAAATGTATTGCATAAGGATAACTGACCTAAGTTGGTAAGTAGGTAGCATATTTGAGTACAAATTTTGGAAAGTATTAGAATAAAACTTGTGTGTTGCTGCACGACTAGCTCTTAGCCCAACCAGTGGCCTCACAGTGGACCATGGGGTGGATCTGTTTTCCTTGTCTACGTTGAGGGAAAGGGGTATTTCACAAGATGCAGAAGCGAAGATTTCAGAAGCAAATGCTGTGAGTGAATTAGCTCTTAAAAAGCATTTTATTTTCTTTCTGCCAGTCTTGGGGCTTGAATTCAGGGCCTGAGCACTGTCCTCGGGTTTTCTCAAGTCTAGCCCTCTGCCACTTGAGCCACAGTGCCACATCTAGATTTTCTATCTATGTGATACTGAGCAATCAAACCCAGATCTTCATGGATGCTAGGCAAGCACTCTACCACTATGCCAAACTCCCAACCCTGACATAGTAATTGTAAAGTCATCATCATATCAAAATATCCTTTCTCCTACAAATAATGAACACTTATCTATGTGTGTAATGCTTTTTTTTAAATTTCACTGATTCTTCTGTGTTTTTCCCTCTTGCATTTTTTACACTTGACAGCAAAGCTAATCATCAGGAAAAAGTTGATTAGGATACAGAAACCTAATAATATCCTAGTAGATTGATGTCAAAAATATGTGCAAGATGCCCTGTGTGTTTGACCTAGTGGTAGAGTCCTTGGCTACCACACAAAAAGACTCAGGTTTGATTCTTCATTACCACATACATGGAAAACGCTGCAAGTGGTGCTGTGGCTCGGTGGGACAGCTAAAGCCTAAAGAAAGCCCAAGAACAATGTTCACACTAGTCCCAGGACTAGCAAAAACAAAAAAAAATTGGACAAGGGGCAAAATGCAGGCAGAGAAGGCACTGTGAAGCAAATGTTTTGTAAAGGATGAGGGCAATATTGACCCTTAAGTTTGGATCTTACCTAAGAAAGGCTCCTTGAGCCTGAGACCAGACTGGTAGTTGGGCCTAGTGGAAGACATTGGGATTGGACAAATAAGGTGTGCTGTTTACTACATCCACATGTATATTGTGAGATTGGAGGAGAGATTCAGCCTCCAGTATGTCTTTGCTGAGGTCTTCTGTGAGCAAGGATCTTTGGTCATTGGGCCCTGAAAGGTGACCCTGCCTCCCTCACAATGGAACAGAATATGGAACCCTGGTAACCAAGCCACTGTAACTAACAACCAACTCAAGCCAGCTCACTTAGCCTGTGGCTCAGGAGGAAGAAAGATGTTGCTGTGCTCTTGCCAAAGTTCAGGAAACTCGAGTCTCAGGCATGGAAGTTGTGGCTGTCTTACTCGAAGATGTACATGCTAGATCATTGCCAAGCCACAAATCCAGTATAACAGGCCTTTCTCTAGGAAGAAGACCAGGAAAATCCAGGGCAACCAGATGAGGTATATTTCTAAGAGGAAATATATTTGACCCCATCATCCTCGCCACACACTACAACTTTCTTTTTTTTAAATTCTTTTTATTGTAATTAGTAAAAGGGTTACATGTTATTTTCCAGATAGAAGGTGCATTAATTCACATACATTGATACCCTTTCACATGTCTTGGTACCCATTTCCCTCCAACCCCACACCCCCCACCCGTCTTGGTTTTCCCCCCTTCCCTATCAAATTTCAAATATCCACATAAAAATAAATTCAATTTATCAGATAACAAAGTGAGATACTATACCAATATGGGATAACCAAGGGACAGCAAAGGAGATGAGAGACAACATAGTACATTAAGGACAACAATCATTCATTATGTGGCTTTTGTTTCAATACCCTGGAGGTCCTTTCAATTAGCTTCACATTATATGGCCTTATATATGGCCTTTTGCTCTATTGCAAATCTCTGCTAGTAGAGCCCAAGGTTTCTACTGATTATGACGAATGAGGGAAACCACTGATCTAAGTTCCTTTGAGTCTGGCTTACTTCACTTAATATGATTTGTTCTAAGTCTTTCCATTTCCTAACAAATGGGGCGATGTCATTCTTTCTGAGAGCAGCCTAGAATTCCATTGTTTACAAATACCACAACTTGTGGTATTTCAGATAGGAAATGGACTTTGGTGTTTGAACCTGTTGGGCAGAGTATATCAGCTGGGCTGTGATAACAGAAATGATGTTTCAGACAGGAATATTTTCATCCCAGACAGACTTAATCCAGATCCTTGGATTTCAGGCCTTGAGTAGATAGAATTACAAGTGTGAGCTGCCACCACCACCTGGTTCATTTTGGAAACCTTAATTGCTTCTCATTTGTTCCTTTCCTTTTTTGGAAGATTGATCTAAGCTGGCTGATTGTGCATCACAATGAAGTGATTGGCCTCAGGAATTGCAAATATTTGTTTCATCAGCACGGAATGAATGAAGTTGATCTAAACCCCATAGTATTTTCCTTCTGATAAATAGGGAACTTACTTATATCATTTTTCCTTGCCTTTGCTTTCCCAAAGCAAGCAACATGTTTCTTAAAAACTATACTTCATGAGAATATTATAATTAGAAGCTATCTTCTGCACACTTCAGAATAGTCCTTGCATTTATAAACTTATATTACAATATTAGGTAGAAGAATGGTGACTGTTAGTTTCATAACTCTTTCATATGTTTTACTCTTTAAGGCTCATTAACTCAAGAAGTGATTAAAGACATTTAGATAATAGTAGATCATAGCTGCTGCTGATTTGATGTGTGTGCAGATGATATACAGATTTATTAGGATTACTCAAAAGTTTTGTTCAAATTTTCAGTAGTAGACTGCTATGCTAACGGGAAGGTAATAGTAATGATGCTGAAATTCTATGAATCAGCTATGAAGCAGAATTTCAGGGGAGAGTATTTGCTAGGGACTTAATTTCTAAGATGCATATCAAGAATATTGAACTATAACACCAAATGATGGAGGACTCAGCGTCACAATTTGTTTGTTTTATGCAAGTCTTGGGACTTAAAGCCAGGGCCTGGGAACTGTCCTTAAATGTTTTTTTTTTGCTTCAGGCTAGTGTTCTACCACTTGATCCACAGCTAAACCTCCAGATTTTTGGTAATGAACTGTAAATCAGAATATCAAGCAATTTGTTTGGGCTGGATTCAAACCTGATTCTGTGTAGATAGGATTCCAAGTGTGAGCGCACAGAGCCTGGCTAGTATCATTCATCATTCAAGTCATGGGACTGCAATTCTGCACCTGGGTCTTGTCACTGAGCTTTTCAGCTCAAGACTACTGCCCTATCCCTTGAGCCATAGGGCCACTTCTGGGTTTCTGGTGGTTAATAGGAGATAAGAGTCACAGGGACTTCAGTGCCCAGGCTGACTTTGAACTGCTATCCTTGGATCCCAGCCTCGTGAGTAGCTACATTTACAAGTGTGAGCCACCATACCCGGCTAAATTATTTTTTGTTAATTTTTTGTTTAGTCAATATATAGTTGGCATACGGTTACATAAGTAATGAACACATTTCTTAAGAAAATTGTTATCCCCTCCCTCCTTTTTCTCTGTTTTCCTACCCTCAGCCCCCTCTCCACCCAGATTGTTCAGTTCATTTCCGTTTAGTGTCTTCCAAGTATCACTGTTCAATTGGTTCACCCTTTTTCCTTTGTTTTTTTTTACCATTTTATTATACCCTCTCCATTCCCCAAATCACATAAACCTATGTACAAGACACAGGGTACCCGAATTCAACACAGTGACTACAGAGAATCAAACTAAAGGGAAAAAGAAGAAAAGAGGTAAAAAGCAAAGAAAATGAAAGAACATCATACAGTACCTTAGAAGCAACAACACTGAAAAAACAAAACATAAAACCTTGGGCTGAAAATGAAGCTTGCCTAGCATGTATGAAACCCTGGATTCCATTCCTCAGCACCACTGGAAGTGGCACTGGAAGTGCCACTGTGACTCAGCTGGTAGATTTCTAACGTTCAGCACAGAGTGTCTCCAAGTGACAAAAATCTGTCACATTTAAGTCAGGCTTCAACACTTTGCTAGGAACCAGTTAGTGATTTGGAAGAAAGTCCAATTTTCAAAAAATCACTAGCCAGGCGCTGGAGGGTCATAATTTTCATTCTACTAGCCAGGGAGAAGGTGATTTAAAGCCTTTGCAAGCAAAAAAACAGAAACAAAAAAAACTGTAAGATTCTTCTCTCCACTTATCCACCCAAAAACTAAGTGGAGTTGTGGCTAAAACTGGTACAGCATTAGCCTTGAGGAAAAAGAACTAAGAGACCTTGCCCAGGTCCAAAATTCAAGCTCCCCACCAAGAAAGAAAAAAAAAGGAGTCCAGATACCTTAGTTTCAAAAGTATATCTGGATATCTTAGTAGATTTTTCTGATCTTTCCTCATTCATCTGATGGACCACATAATCTTGATCCTGAACTGACTAAGAGCCTGCATTGTGCTTAATAAATTCATTCCACATATTCCAGTAGAATCTGGACAGCTAACAGCCACTTACCAAAGCTTTATTCTACGTTTAGGCCAGTATGTCTTCATACCATCTACACAGTCAGCTATATCATCTTTCCAGAAGTATCATTGAGTGTAGAACACTCAGAACTAAAATAATTGCATAAAGATGTAATAAAACCCCTTGATTCATTAAGAAAATTTCTGTACCGCTTAGAGCAAGTACATTAGTGGTATTTACCTCTAGCCTCTTTTTTAAAAAAATTTATTAACATTGAAATTTACATCATATTTCAAATGTCATGTTTAACAACAAGTATTCAAGAAGGGAATCGCTATACAATCACTGGCACATAAATTTTAGAATATAGTAAAAATTAAGCTGAGTCTTTGTATGTCATAGATACAGATTAATCTATAATAAAACACATGTCTATAGAGTGTATAGTCTATCCTAGATTTTTATGTCTATGTAGTTATGTTTATATCTCCAAAATTATGTCCAGAACTTTGGGTATCAACTATTCAATCATCGCTCTACTACTGTTTGAAACTAATATCCATATATTAAGGATACCATGTACCTTTTGTTCCTTGGTCTTGACTTATCTCACTCAACAGGATTCACTCTAATTTCATCCACTACCCCAAAAATGCCATTATTATTTTTTTCTGTGCAGATCTTCTTTTTATGTATTTATTTTTATTGTAATTTATAGAAGGGTTACATTATATTCACCAGATAGAATGTGCATTACTTCTCAAACTTTGATACCCCATGTAATGATATGGTCCCCATTTCCCTTCCCCTACCCCCATTCATATTCTTTTCCCCCCTTCCCTACCCAATTTCAAATAACCAATTAGGCACATATGAAATATATCAGAAAACAAGGTGAAATATTGTTACAATATGATATAACCAAGGGATAGCAAAAGAGATAAGAGATCACATAGTTCATTAAGGACAACAATCACTCATTATATGAGTTTTGTTTCTTTATCTTGGAGGTCCTTACATTTAGTGTCATACTATTTGTCACGATGTCTCTAGATTTTGTTCTATTGTAAATCTCTGGTAGCAGAGCCCAAGGTTTCTACTGAATTTGACAAATGAGGGAGACTCTTGGGCCTATGTTCCTTTGAGTTTGGCTTACTTCACTTAATATGATTTTTTTCCTTTTCATCCACTTCCCCGAGAATGCCATTATTTTATCTTGTCGGTTGGCTATGTATCATTCCATTGTGTGTGTGTGTGTGTGTGTGTGTGTGTGTGTGTGTGTGTGCGTGTGTGCGTGTATCACATTTTTTGTAGTAGGGCATCTGGTTGTTTCCATCATCCAGCCTCATTTTCTACAGATATTTTTATAGTCTCTTTTTTATTTTCAGGGTAATGTATAGAGGGGTTACGATTACATTTACAGGTAGTGGACTGCATTACTTCTCACACATTTATTCCACTCCACATGTTTTTGTCCCCAGTTCCCTCTCCCCTCCCCTTCCCAATCATCTTGTTTCCCCCCTTCCCTTTCCTATTTGACATAAACAAATAAACATATATACAATATGCCAGGGAAAACATCAGATACAGTAACAATCTGACATTAACCAAAGGGCAAAATAAGAGATGAGAAATAACATAGTAGATTAAGGACAAAAACCACACAAGATTAAGAGCAACGATGACACAAGATATAGCTCTTGTTCCCATATCCTAGAGATCCATTCATCTAGTCTCATCCTATATGACCTTATATACCTAGGTTTTTGAGTTATTGTAATCCTCTGCTAGGAGAGTCCTAGATGTGAACTAATTATTACAAATGAGGGAAACCATTGAGCTTATGTTTCTTTGGGTCTGGCTTGCTTCACTTAATATGAATTTTTCCAAGTCTTTCCATTTCCTTACAAATTGGGCGATATCTTTCCTTCTGATGGCAGCATAGCATTCCATTGTGTATAAGTACCACATCTTCTTGATTCAGTCATCTACTGAGTGGCATCTGGGTTGGTTTCATAGCTTTGCTATGGTAAATAGTGCTGCAGTGAGCATCATTATGCTAGTGGCTTTAGTATGTCCTTTTTTCTGGACATTTGGGTAGATGCCAAGTAGTGGATTTGCTGGATCATAGCGGAGCTCTATGTTCAGTCTTTTGAGGAACCACCACACTGCTTTCCCTAGTGGTTGAACGAGTTTACACTCACACCAACAGTGTAGGTGTGATCCCCCCTGGTCATTTCCCCACCAGTATCTCTTATTAGATTTTTTGATAATGGCCATTCTGACTGGAGTCAGGTGGAATCTCAAAGTTGTTTTGATTTTCATTTCCCTTATTGCTAGCGATATGGAGCATTTTTTTATGTGTCTAAAGCCCATTTTAATTTTTTCTTCAGAGAATACTCTTTTAAGTCTTTAGCCCACCTTTTAATAGGATGGTTGTTTCTTTGAAGATTTGTTTGGGAGAGATTCATTTTTTTCAGCTATAGATATATTTTAGATAACTACATATATTTTTGTAGAAAAAAGAATGGAAGCCATCATGCTGGCTCACAACTTAATTTCAGCTACTTAGGAGGCTCAGGGCTTAAGATCACAGGTCAAAGCCAACCAGGGCCCTACAGTGTGTGAGATCAAACTCTGTGAACATACAATGACTGTAAGAGGAATCTCACTGCCTGGGAATGTAGCCTAATGGTAGAGTGCTCACCTAGAATGCATGAAGACCTAGGTTCTATTCACCGGTACCGCATACTCAGAAAAAAGCTGGAAGTGGTGCTGTGTCTCAAGAGGCAGAGCACTCACCTTAGGCAAGCGAGTCCAATGAAAATGTCTAGGCCCTGAGTCCAAGCTGTAGGACTGGCAAAAAGAAAAAAAAAAGAGCAATCTTACTTAAGTAACAAGGAATGTACCCTATATTTATACAGACTGAAAAATTCATTAAGAAATTAGAAAATACGTATAAAGTGCATAATTTCTTTTGTGTGTTGGCACTGGGTCTTCAACTGAGTGCTTCAGCTCTATCCCTGACCTTTTCTGCTCAAGGCTAGCACTGTACCAATGCAGCCCCAAATCAACTATCTTCAATTGAGATATAAGCGATGAATATTTCAGGGTGCTTCATGAAAAACATTTTTATAAATTGAAACTTTCAACACAGTCTTATTTTAGTATGAATGTTGAGATGGGAAGAGACAGAAAAAGTGAAATGTTTCCTGATCCCCATA